>NW_004524714.1:4024891-4050420 GCF_000260255.1 Octodon degus
CGTCCATTCAAAGAGAGGCATCATCTCCTTCCTTGGGCACCTCTTGACCTTTCTGCGGCCTGTCTCGGTGACCCTTCAGGTTGTGCAAACATGCAACTCACTCAGTCTGTCCCTGCCGAGACCCTAAGATCCTAAGGGTCTTACATTCGGGTGATCCATCCAGCCCAGGAGAGACCTGTCTGCCTGCCTTCACAGAAATCGGTATTCACCGATGTCACTGCACTCAAAAGTTGTTCAGCCACCTGATGGCTGGTCCCCACAACCCTCCCTCCTGCTGGGCCCCCTGTCCTCACTCGGAGCGAGGGACTGTTGGCCTTGCACACTTGGGCACTGCTTGATCTGCCTACCTGTCCCCCAGGTATGCGGTTGGGTTTGGGGAGCACAGTGCAAGGCTCTGTGTTTAGCTCCATTCCATCAGGTCTGGAGATTCTCTGTCCCCCACCCAGTCTTCACAGATCTTTGCTTTTTAAATCCAATCTCAATCTGGTAAATTTTATTTCTTCCTGTCCAACAAGTTACTAAACTTGCCCCTACACACACGATACACACATGCGCATGCACACACACACAGATCTGCACATGGATGCACCCACACCCAGGCATGCACACACTGGCATGCACACTACACACGCAAACTCCCCAGGTCTGTGACCAGGACAGTCCTTACCCCGTCCTCATTCCCAGTGGCTGATGAAGACATCGGGGGAGGCAGAGCCCTGTGACCTAGCGCTAGAGACTGTCCCTACGTCCTCAGTGTCTCCACAGAGAGTGCCTGGGGGAGGGCAGACCTTTACGGACTGCATCTCATTTCTTCTTCTGCATTTCCACCCAGGTCAGTCCGGCCTCCGGAAGGCCAGATGGCTGACCGGAGCCAAAGAATGGTTGAAAGGCCAACGTCAGTGTGAACCCTGTGTTCACAACCAGCCCTCGTGGGTTCGGTGCTCCACATGGAGGCCTCTGCTAGCTCCCCTCGCTGTGCTGCCTGATGCATCCCTCAGCTCCCTGAGCTGTTTCTCCCACCCCCACCCTCACCCCAGAAGCAGCGTCCACTACAGAGCTACCACACACAGCCAGCACTCAGCAAGGCGGTCCAGCCCTCTCTCCCTCAGACCCATGTCCCAGGCTCTGGCTTCCCCCAGAGGCAGGGTCTCTGTCCTGAGCCCATGCCCACTCCCCCACTGGTGGATCTATTATTAAGCCCATGTCGAAGATGGGGAAACTAAGACTGAGAAGCCCTAAGCCACATATCCAAGAGCAGAGGCCATGAGTGGCAGCTCCAGAGGGGGCAGGACCTACCTTCCCCAGGTCCCGTGCTACAGCGAGACTGGCCAGCCCTCTGCCTGGGACGCTGTATTCTAGAGAGTGAGACCCATCTGAAACAGTAAAATATAATGTTTTGGGGGCTTTGAAGTAAAGGAAGCAAGCCATGGCTACCACAGAGGAGAAAGGACACAGAGGGTCCTGGACAGAGCCTTCAGGACCAGCGCTGAGGGACAGCTCACACAGACCACAGGAGCAGTGGGATGAAGGTGACAAGGGGGTATAGGGAAGGAAGGTGAAGTGACACACAGAGATGTCAGAGGCAGGTGAGTGAGCAAGTGAGACATTCCAGAGTGCTCTTAAGTCTGAGTCTGGGCCCTGTTGTCCAGGAATCCAGGGACAAGAAGGACTTCTCCTAGGTGATGACCAGGTTGCCAACCCCAGAAAAGGAACCAGACAAGGTTCCTTGGGGACAAGCCCTGCCCCCAAAAGAGCAGATGATGAGATGGAGGAAAACAAGAAAGAGGGGTGTCCCGGAGCCCCGGGAAGAGAAGGTGCACAGGAGGAGGAGAGTCACACCCCATCAGATGCTGATGACCTTGGGGCTGGCTGCATAGGATCCCTTTCAAGTGGGCAGTGCCAGCCTGTGGGAGTGGGAGGCGGCAGCCAGTGAGCCAACTCTCAGAGGAGCACAGTGGATGGGAAGGAGACTGGCAGAAGAGGGTGGGTGGGAATGAGCAGTCCCAGAAATAAGGCCCAGGCAGGGCCAACGCAAATCGATCAGGCTTTTCTAATTTATAGTTTCAAGCCACGGCCTCCCTTCCTACCCTCTCCCTCATGACTCTGCACTTTGCCAAGTGCTAATTCCTGCTTTGCCTGTCAGCCAGTGATAGCACCAGGTTGTCCGCACAGTGTCCCTTGCTGTCTTCCCTACATTTCAGGAGGGTAAAACACACACACACACACACACACACACACGCACACATCTCACACAGACACACACACACACACACACACACACACACACACAAACCTTTGCAAGTTCACAATCTCCAATCTCTCTCTTGTTGGCATTTTGCCATCAATTTTTTTTTTTTTTTTTTTTTTAGCACAAGTGCTAACATTTTTAACCAGCATGTCAGCCTTGGGGTAAGCAGTGTCTGATCTGGCATTTGAGGCCCAGCCCCTCCCCAGATGAGCTGAGTGTCAGGCTTCAATCCTGAAGCAGAACATCAGCAATAACTATCAGAAACAGCCCGGCTGGGCTGGGCAGCACACGCCTACACTCCCAGGAGGCTGAGGCCCGAGGACCAGAAGTTGAAAGCCAGCTTGGGCAACTTAGTGAGACTGTCTCCAAGCAAAATCTTTGGCAATGGCTGGGGAGGCAGCTCAGGATTAGAGCACTGGCCTGTGGGAAGCCCTGGTTCCACCCCTCCACACACTGCAAGTACTAATAATAAACACGCATGCACCTGGGATCTCACTATTTGCTGGTTTGCAGCAAACCAAGCCTTCTCCCTTATAATGTGACAGACACATGACCCACAAAGTCTAATGCCCGCATCTGTTTTTAGGGTCCTATCATTGTTTCTTAAGTGTATTTTATTGAAGTCTAACACCTACTACAGAAAAAGGTCCAAATCTTACATGCACAGTGCAGAACCTCCACACAGGGAAACCAGTGTGGGTGTCACACTCATCTGAGGGGTGCCAAGCCCTCCTGCCCCCTCCCCACCCCCATGAGCAGCTCCCTGGGCCTCCCAAGACCACAGGACTTCCTTCATCAGCATCTCCACAGGGTGCCGCCTGGTGCCCGGCCCTTCCCACACACACACTGAGTCACCCACTTTGTCCCTGCATTGCAGGAGCCAATCCTGCCTGGAGTGCCCATGTGAGCGCCAGTGTGAGTTCACACTCCTCATCCAGCTGTGCCCTGGGTCTGGTGTGTGCAACTTGGGTGGTGTCACTATGCAGGTCCTGCATGTGTCTTCACACATACACACACACACACGTGTGAAACACTTCCATATCTGTACAAAACTTGAGCATTTAGGTGGTAGCCCAAGTTAATATTCCCCCAAATCGAAACCTTAGAGAGCTGTCGGGCCCACAGTGCATGGCCCAGGGCCTGGGATTCTCGTTTCTCCCTGGCTTTTCTTCCTTCCCTCTAAAGCAAGCGCTCAGCCAGGGAAGATTTGTTCCCAGGTGACATCTGGAAACGTCTGGAGACATAGTGGTTGTCTCAGCTCAAGGTGCTGCTGGTGGCATCTCATGTGCAGAGCCAGGCTTGCTACTAAATGTCCTGCGATGCCCAGCGCAGCTGCCTCCACAATAAAGAACTGCTCGATAGTGCTGAGGTGGGCAGGAAATCAAAGGTTTATGACGCTGAAATAAGAACGAACCGACACTTTGGGGGTGGCAATCTCAACTCCTGAGCTAACTCCAGGAGGCGCTTTAAGGACATAGATGTGTGACTACCAGAGTCCACATAGGACAGAGCTCGAGGAAGAAGCTACGAGAACAAGGACAAGGTGACGTTTGCTCTAGGCACTCACCTGGCTGCCAGGAAGGGAAGCATGTTCCGGCAGAGGGAACAGCATGAACAAACTTACAGGATGCACTGAGGTCTCCGAGGAGGGCGCCACCCCACATGGGGAGCAGGAAGGACCAGCAGCAAGGACTCAGGCAAGACAGCCTGGTGTCCAGGACTCGAGGGAGCAGGAAGGCAGCTGCTGCCCAGGACAGGGTGAGGGGAGGTGGGAAAAGAAAGCCTGAGAGAGACGGCCACCAGATTATGCTTCCTCTGGAAATGCAGCCATCACCTGACCTCTGCTCTTCATGCCTACATCTCGTCCGTCAGAAAGCTGAGCAGCCCCCAACCCAGAGAGCCTGCTGCACCTCTCCTGCCCCAGCAGGGTCCCAGCCACCATTCCTAGAGGCACAGCTGGGCTCCTCTGAGTCCTTGTCATACCCAAGCCCTCCATGCACAAGCTGCAAGAGTGTCCCCAGGAAAACCCAGTGACGGTGCCACCCAGAGGCTACAAATACCCCATGCCCTCAAGCTCTGCCTCCTGCACATTGGGTGATACAATTGAAGGTCTCTGGTCCAGTCCCGGTCCTCCCAGGAACCCTGGGCAGCAGGACATCTGCCCCATGGAGGAGAAGCCTCGCTGGTGGCCCAGCCCTGCCTCCAGCGCTATTCCAGCCACCCTGCAGCCCAGGACTCCTTGACCACTGGCCACAGGGAAATCCGTGGTTCCACCAGGCTGGCTTCTGATGGGCGGTGGAGGATGGAGGACTGTCTGCTTGGCCAGCCTACTGCGGCAGGCCTGGGCGTCCCAGTGGGACTCCATCCCTTGGGCTTCCGCCTGGCACGGCACATTGCTTAGCAAGCCCAGGGGTCCCCTGGGCAGGGCCTGGCCCCTGAGCATCCCGAGAGCTCGTTATCCCATCAGCCCCGAAGCCGCACCTGCTCTCCTGGTCTCCTGTGATCTCAATTAATCCGTCCTGCCCTGATTAATTAGCAGGGTTAATTATGATGGCTGCTGCTACAAAAGCTGGGGGAGGAGAACCCAGCCAAATGACGGAGCCGAGACCCAGCCTGGGTGCGGTAGGGCCGGTGCTTGGCTCTGCAGCACCCTGGCTTGACCTGCCCTGCCCAGAACAAAGGTCAGGGACCTCAGAAAAGCCACTGGTACTGTGACTTCCAGGAACTGGGCCTCACTGGTCAGGCTAATACCTAGACATCACCTGAGACCAGGGGACAGGCCTGGGATTCCTTGGCCTGCCCGTGGGCCACCTCTTGGCCCCCACTTCTGCCCACCATGATGACCACACACCGAAGGACCTACAAAGCCCTTGGCCTGCCTGGCTGAGCCCCAGTGGGCGCCTGCTACCCACCACCTGTCCGCCGTCCTCTCCTCTCCGGCAGTAGACCACGGAATCCAGGAAAAGGACCTTGAGGAAGAGCTGACATCAAGGCTGCAGTTGCCATGACCAAGTCCAGAGCTGAGGCTGTGAAGACCCTGTCCTGGCACCTGTCCATCACCTGCCTTGAGGCATAGAGCTACTGTCCCGCCCCAGCCCATAGGTAATGGCTGAGGACCACCCAGGCCTCGCAGGCTGTTTCCCCCACCCCGCCCCCACCCCTCGCCTTTTCGTTTCTCCTCCGAGCTCATCCTTCCCCTTGCCAGCCCAGAGAGAGCCCAAGCCAGTCTGGGGCTGACCGGACACCGCCCCTGTCCGAGCCGGACCGCACCGGCCGTTCGGAGCGCGTCTCCTCTGGGCACCCATCCATTATCCCCTCACCAAACCGTGATCCATTATCACTGCCTGCGCCTGGCAAAATGTATCATTACCTGCACCCTCGGCACTTCCCAGATCAATCCACTTCTTAAATGTAGTAATAGAGGAGAGGATTAGGTACTAGAAAACTCATTATGAAAATGGCGTACTCAAATTCTTTAAAGGTGATATTTCATAAAATAGACCCGGCCTGCCGCGTGCCTCAATCATTCTTTTTAATAGCTCCGCAGCAGCCAGAAAATAAAGTATTCATGAAGATTGAAGAAGATGATCCCATGAACTTCAATTTAATTGGTGCAAATTAAAACGATCCATCTTTCCACGCTGTCCGTCTATCTCCAATCAGCCCCACGCTGCACGTCCGGCACCCTGATTACAATTATCTTTTAATAGGAAAACTTGTCAGTTTTTGTGTGATTTACATAAGCTTGAGCAAACTTATGGGTATCGGATAGGCCTCGGCGTGTGACTCCTTCCGCCTGGCTCCCGGGCTCGAGGGAAGGCCGGGTGGGGGCGGGGAAGGCAGGGTCCGGCAGAGCAGGAGCGGCGGGGAGGGCTCCGTGGCGTCCTTGAGTGACGATGTCCTCTGAGACGGGGGACGTCTGCGTGCCCCACAGCCACGCCCATCTCCGCAGACTGATGTAGCTAAACGTCGAGCCAGACAGGGCCTTTTCCTGGAGTCCGAGAATGCCCTGGACCTCCTGCCCCAGGGAGATCTCTCCTCGCTGCTCGCTGTCCCCTCTCGGAGGCCTGTGGGGACAGATTCACGAAACTTCCAGAGACGAGCAGCCAGGAGAGTCAGTGGGGTTCTGGGTGTAACACAAAAGACGTGGACAAGGAACAAAAGCAGCCACGTGGGTCTCCAAGGGACGTGTGTTGGGGAATATGGGAGTGGGGGACGATTCTACAGAAATCGTCCTAGGAGATCCAACCATGGGCAGCCACCCCGCTGAGCTGGCGCCAGCAGGTTGCATCAGTGGAGATATGATGGCTAGAAAGAAGGAGGTGAGATTCCACCCATCTATACGACTCACGCCATCTGTTCATTCATTCGTCCAGTAAACTTTTCCTGAGTCTTGCCGAGTGCTAGGCACAGTAGATGAAGCATCAAACTCCGCCGACTCCAAGTGGAGGTGGCAGAAAGGCCATTCCAGATCACGACACTGCTTGCAAGGTGACCTCATCTGTTTATTGTTATCCTTTCTACCTTTTTAAATCAACTCTTAATTATGCAGTTGATGGACGAATACATTCTCACTGTAAAATAAAACAAACAAAAAAGCGGAAGACAGCACACAGACAGCGCCCTTCCCGCCGGTCCCCCTCCAGCCTGCTGTGTATCCTTCCAGCTTGTCTGTCCTTCCTGCGCATACAGATCAGTGGGACAAGTGAGACGCTTTTGGCTTTGTTTCTTGCTTTTAAAATGGCCTTCATTGCCTGCCTTTCCCCGACAGTGGCTTCTTCACCCTGCCAGGGCCCGTGCTGCCAGAGGAGTTGACAGGGAGTGAGGGCCCTGTCCTGAGTGGCCACCAAGCAGCAGAGTGGCACATGGAGGTGAAAGCAGGAGGCTCTGCCCTCTCAGAAACCCCTTTGTCCTGAAGGCAGAGAGATCAGGCACTCGCCCCTGGGTCACCACAAGAGCCTACCTCAGGCTCATCGAGCTATCAGCTGGGCAGTTGCCATGGGGAAGGTCCCTGGGCCCCCACTGATGATGTTGCTGGTGCCAGGGGTCTGGGTCTGAATGCCCCCAGCAGAAACTCCACGTGGCACTGGACTTCAGCCTGCAGGCCCCCTCAAGAGGCCAGTAGAGTCACCAGTTCTGCAAGCCCCATTCCCCGGATCTTGTCCCTCCCCCAGCCACCCTGGGCTACCAGGGACACATAGCTGGGACAGTATATATTGCGTTTGGAGGGTCAGGTAGCTAAAGTCACTCTTACATAGAATCTGGAAATTAAGCTCTCTAGAAATTCTGACTCTTTAAGAAATAAGAACAATAACTATTTCCTGGGCGTTTTCACAGACCTAGCAGGGCTCGCTCACACCCTGGTGCGCAGAACCTTCATGAAGCCTGAGAAAGGCTCCGTCATGATCCCCAGGAGCAGGACCGCAGTGGCTCCTCAGGTCCTTGTAGCCGCCGCACACCCGCCCCTCCTGGGGTCAGGGGATTGTTCTCAGTCAGGACAGGACAGGTGTGGCTGCAATAACAAGGGTGCCTAAAGGTCACACACAGGCACAGAAGCCCAAGGAGGGGCACAGAGCTTCCTGTGGCTATGACTGTGCCATGTGGAACAGATGGCCTCGAAGGTCCCCGAGGTGTGAAAGGACAGCAGTGGAGAAGGCACCGCCTCACCTGGGCCCTGCCTCCCAGCAGCACAGGCAGCTACCGAGCTCCTCCCTAATGGATCCATTGAGGAGGGTGGCATCCCCGTGGCCCAGGCACCTGCAAACACATGATTTTGTGGGCAACTCTTTAGGCCATAACCACTCCCTGGGGGTTGTGGGGTAGAAGAGTCTTGGAGCACCCCAAAGCTTTGAGCCTGAGGGTGTGAAAACTTGGCCAGGAGTCAGATGGCAGCCCCTTCCTCATCCCACCCCAGCTCTGGGGCCTCATCTGCCATCCAGGAGGAACCCCAGGTTCTATAGCCTGAGCAGGAACCCTGGTGTCCCCAACCCTGTGGTGCCCCCAGTCCCAGCCTTGTGGAATCCCTTGCCTGTCCCTTTAAGAACAAGAACTCTAAATCTGTAGCTGCCAATGAGGAGAATTGCTTTTTCTAAAACATAAAAATTACAACAAATATACACAGCAAACACTCTCATGTCCAAATATTTACATAAACCTGCGTACATGCACGCACTCAGAGGGCATGGATGTGTGGGGGCGTGTTAGCAGCTAGAAATCAATTTATTCACAGAAACCGTGGTATAGCAGGCTTGCTATGTGGCTGGGACTGGAAGTGATATCAAAATAAATGATTAACTGCTCTTCAAAAGTGCCAAGACCATGAAAGGTGCAGAGAGAAGGAGAGACTGTCACAGAGTCAAGCTGCCCGGAAGAGAGGATGCCTAAACGCAGGTGGTGGTCCTGACTTGGCTCCTGGGACAGGAAAAGGACATCTATGGGAAAAGCAGAAAAAACTGAACATAGTCTGAAGTTGGGGGAATAGCACTGTACCAACACTAATTTCTTACTTTTAATAAATGTACAAAGTTTATGAATGGTTCACACTGGAGGATGCATTGTGTGATATATCTATGATTTTTTTCAACACTTCTGAAACTGGTTTTGAATAGTGATCTAAGAAAATACCCCAACAGGAGATCAGGGTGTCCCCAGATTCCAGCACAGCTCGGCTAAGCACGAGTTCTGAGGAGGCACTGGTGGTCTAGTGGAGAGCATAGCTGCCTTCCAGAACTTGTTCTGTAATCTTGGATACATTGCTCACTTTTTTTTATTTTTTTTTTTTAATTTTAGGGAACGGTCTTCAGGGTGTTCAGGGTCTCATTACTAGATCAGACTCATAATTATCCACCTGTTTACAGCCTCCCAAGAGCTGGGATTACAGGCACGCGCCACCACACCCAGTCTTGGTCGCCCTCTCAGCGTGCCCCTGGGGCGGGCCCCGCATAGTAAGTCAGAGGATCGAACTCCTAGCCCCTGCATCTGCATAAGCAGGCACTTTAATCCACCGAGCTATTTGGCTGTCCCTACATTGCTTGCTTGTGATGAAACAGTTCATAAGCAATGTGAGAAATTCAATCAGTGAATGCTTAAAGCCCCAGTCAGTTCTACCATCCCGTAATTTCCTCTGGATTCTGAAACTCAGAAGTATTCAGAGCACAGACACACACCTGCCTGGTGCCACCGCTCTCAGGGACCACATTGGTGATCAGTCTGCCACGTTTTTGTTAACTCTGGTGACATCTCTTAGCTCTCTTCACAAAGATTCTGAGTTTCCACATGGTCTTTTAGTCTCCTCTTGAAGGGCTTTCTGCTATCCATCCCCCTTCCCCATTTGCTAAGACCCCCAGAGACTTCCCAAATAACAAGCTCACAACACCAGCAGCTATTACTACTCACAACCACTTGGTGGCAGTGTTGAAGACTGGACCTGCGCAGCTTGGTGGCTCTGCTGGCCCCTGCAACTTCACTTCTTCGCCCTGCCAATCAGGTACCAAGGTTCAAATTCCTCCTTTTCACTCCCAGACTCATCATCCACTGTCTCTTAAAGCATAACACTGTCATGTTGGCTGAGATCAGGACTGTACCTAGCACAGCCACAAGCTGCACCCAAAGCAGCCCTCACCTAAGGTGGTTGGGAGACCCTGGAATTGGGCTGGAGTCAAAGACTAGACCCTCCTTTCACAGGGGGAACCACACTGAAGGGACATTATCTTTCTGCTTTACCCTGGGCCTTGGCTGGCTCTCCCTGGGTCATTCTAAAATGTCTGTGTTATGGTTTAAAAATGTCCCCCCAGCACTTGAGACACTGAGACAGGAGGACTTCCACAACTCTGAAACCATCCTGGAACATACAGTGAGATCCTGTCTCAAAAAAATAAAATCTCCCTAAAAGTCTCGTGAGTGTGAAACGTAATTGGATCCCAGGGCTGCCATACTTGCCAAAGGATGCATCCATTCATTAATTCAGTTGCTGAATGTGCTGCAAGGAGCCCGGTCACTGGAGTGGGACCTGGAAGTGTGTATTCTTCCCCATGGCTCCTCCTCCTCTCTCTGCTTCCTGGCTGCCATGACCCGAGCAGCAGTCCTCTGCCAGCCTCCTCTACCATGCCATTTCTGCATTGGAGCCAGTAAGCCATGGACTGACCCCTCTAAAACCATGAGGCACACTGCACCTCTCTGCCTTTAAATTGCTGGTGTCTGATATTTCCTCCCAATGGGAGAAAGTAACTAATACAGTCTCAATCTCCAAACTGAGTCCCCTGAGGATGAGAAATGGGGGTCCTAGTGCCTCCTCACCCCTCAAGCTTTGGCTCCTATCTATTGGGAAGTAGAAACAAGGACAAAGCTCAGCTTGACTTGATGAATGTTTAAAATATGTTGGGCACTTTATACATGTCAGGTCCTCTAATCCTCCCAACACCTAGGGGACAGGCACTGTTCCCTTCACCCCTTAGTGTACCATGGGAGAACTATGAAAGATGAAGTGACCTTCCCCACCCAACTTGTCCTCCAGCAAACTGACCCAGATGACACACAGGGCCTCTTACCAGGAGGGTACAGTGGGCATGTGCCTAGTATGAGGGCTTCATGTTCAAGGAGCCTCCTCAGCAGCGCGTGCTGTCTCCACAAAGCCCCCTCCCAGCCCAGGTGCTCATCCTGAGAACCATATTTTGCATGTAATTCAAGAACTCTGGAAGGCTGTGGAAGGAGGATTAAAAGTTTGAGAAACTTGACAGCTTAGCATGATCCCATCTCAAAATTTTAACAATAATTTTAAAAGGGCTGGGGATGTAGCTCAGGACAAAGGGTAGTGTAAGAGTCCAGACTATCCTTTTCTTTGGATGAAGGGGCAGGGAGTGTGGAAGGCCTGCTGGGGGTTCCCTGTGCCCCACACCAGCAGCACACACCCCTCAGCTGTGGGGACCTTGGCAGCCACCACTTCTCCAGAGTGCTGTCCTCACCCCTGGGAGTGACTGCAAAAAGGAGCTTGGCTCTGAAGTCCCAACCTGAGACAGCATTGCCACCATCAAGAGCCCCACGGTGGCTGCTGAGCATGGCATGGATTCCTGAGTTTTTTTTTATTTATTTAACATTTGTGTGTGTGTGTGTGTGTGTGTGTGTGTGTGTGGCCAGCTCAGCCCACCAGGGGGCGGGGCTGGCTGGCATGTGGTGCTGGGGGATCGAACCGCGGTCCCTGTGCTTTGCCAAGCTTGTTCGAAGTTGGTGCTTTAGACCACTGAGCCATCTCTCCAGCCCTGGATTCCTGAGTTCTATCACAGCTGCCTGGCAGTAGGGACCCCATCACACTGGTCAGAGGAGTGGTGGCCTCACAGGTACACTGCTGCTAAGCTGTCATTGTCTTCCTTAACAAGAACAGAATTCAGGGAAGGGCACACTGGCTTCTTCAATAATTCAGATATTTGTAACATTTAGGGGAAACTAGAAGAACAACAGCACTGGGTGGCTGTCCATGATGCCACTGAAGTCCCTATGGAGCTGAAATGACAAGCTCAGAGTGATCAATGGCATATTCACCATGGCTGCAATAGCTGCAGGCAGACGGAGCACAGGGGTCACTTGGTGCCCAATCAAATTACCAGCCCTGGTCCTCATCCTGGGCTAAGAGCCAACCTGGGCAGGAAGGAGGGGACACAGTTCTGGAGCACCCTGAACTACAGGGTGCCCTCTGGGTCACTCTTCAGTCCTGAGAGGTCCCCCAAGGCCTCCTGTTCCCACACCCTCCTTGGCCCCAGCACAAATGACCACTGTTTTGAGTTGTTCTGCTGAGCCCCACCTGCCCTCCTCCCAGGATGCATCCTCTGGCATTGGGACCCAAGTCAGAGGCGTTCAGATTGGGCCTGGGCCTGGGCACCTGGCATCAGTGAGATCTGGGTTGAGCCCTGTTCCAGTTCTCTCTGAGGCTCCCCAGAACTACCTGAGATTACTGTACTGACCTCCAATGGACCTCAGGTAACTGAAGTTGCAGGGTTGGGGCAGAGGGGAGCATACTCTGGAATGGTGGTCATGGGGCCCAAGATGACACTAGGACTCAAGGACCCTAAATGGTATCATGGTCTCCCAATTAAACCAAGCATGTGTGTGAGGTCGTAAATACAATGCTGCCCCAGACCATTTCATAATGGCCCCCTGCAGGGTCACTCTGTCCCATCTCCAATGTGCTGTTGGAATGGACAGGCTTAGCACTTGGAAGAACCCTCCCTGTGATACCTGATATGAACAATAACCTAAGCTGCTTTTGGAGAAAGGAAGGAAGGACTCTGTGGGAGGTCCCTGGAGCTCCCTTCCCACCCTGGAGCTCCCCTCACGCTCTGCAGCCAAGATCAAAAGCTGAAAAGAGGCCAGCAAAAAAGTTCAGCAGATTAAAGTGTCTGCAAGCAGGTGCAGGGACCAGAAATCAATCCCCCAGCCCACTGTGCTGGCCCCGACCCCGGGGCACAGTGAGCCAGCGATTGAGACTGGGCATGGTGGCATGCACCTGTAATCCCAGCTCTTGGGAAGCTGTAAACAGGCAGATCACTGCGGATCCAATCTAGTAGTGAGACCCTGAACACCTTGTAGACCCCTGTCTAAAAATACAGAAGGAAAAAAAAAGCTGAAAAGTTCTTTCATCCCAAGGGTAGGTGCACAGTTTGGTGCCACCTCAAGGACTGAAATGACACAGAGGATGCGGCTGGCCCCAAATTTCTGTCTAACTTGCTCATCTGGAAAGAGGCATGTGGATGGCCTTGGGATAGCAGGCACCAAGAATGAGGGCCCCAGGGCCCAGCCAGAGACCAGCACACAACAAGGATACTGGCTGCTGGTGTGCAGGGTGATCAGGCCAGCAGATGCCAGCCAGGCTCCTTCCTATGCAGCAGGCTCCCAAGTGGAGGAATAGTATGGCTTGGAGGGTGTCCTGCAGGGACCTCAAGGCAGGGGTTCCCTCACTAAGTAAATGAGTGCACCAAGGTGACTCAGAGCAAACCATCCTTTGAGATAGAAGGTGCATTGCAGAAGACCACCCTTGGCATCTGAGAGAGCCTGCGGTCCCTAGGAACAGGATAGGAAGCTTAGCACAAGTGCTGGCTTGGGTGGGCCACCACACAGGAAGGAAGAAGGATGTCCTGTCTTCAGGACGTGTACACACCTAATCCAATGGCCATCATGTGGCACAGTGTTCCCAGCTAGTGGATTACCCTGGTCTGGGAACTGAGGGGTGCAAGTGGAGGTGGTTCCTGGTAGCCCGCTCATCTTCCCCTCCTGGGATGGTTAATGGAGATGCGTCAACTTTGATTCTATCAAGAAATGCCGGGGCTGGAGAGATGGCTCAGTGGTCTAAAGCACCTACTTAGAACAAGCTTGGCAAAGCATCAGGGACCGCGGTTCAATCCCCCAGCACCACATGCCAGTCAGTCCCGCCCCCTGGTGGGCTGAGCTGGCCACACACACACACCACACTCTCTCTCTCTCTCTCTCTCTCTCTCTCTCTCTCTCTCTCTCTCTCTCTCTCTCTCTCTCTCAAATAAATAAAATAAAAAAAAAGATTTTAAAAAAAGAAATGCCAAGGGGATTGGGAACGTACACTTCTGGCCATGCCTGGGAGCCTGACCGCAGGGGCCCTGCTTTGCCTCCAGCTACCACGAGCCAAGTAACTGCTCTGCATACCCATGGGGAACCATGAAGTTTTTCTTCCTTGGGGAGCCAGGAGCCATAGACTTCATTCTCTGAAACCATGAGCCAAATAAATCTCACTTCCTTCCATTGTGGGGGTTGGGTATCACGTCCTCCCCGCCACTACTGGCTCCAAGGCTCTGGAAGCCCAGACACATTAATTCGTTGTTCTAAACCTGTGTGTTTCCACCTGTTCATCTAGAGTTAATAAAAGGTCTCACTGAGCAGACAGTTTGTTGCACGTACACTCTACTGCAAGACACAGGGCCAATAGCCCTGAAATGGCACCACGCTTGTCACTGTCACTAGCATCATCATTCAGGATCAAGATGAGTAAGAAATGTAATCCCAGCCTTTGGGGGGCTGAGGCAGGAGGATCCTCAAAAGTTCAAGGCCAGCATGGGCTACATAGTTAATTCAAGTCCAGCCTGGACTACACAGCAAGATCCTGTCTCAAAAAACCAACAGGGGGCCGGGGAGATAGCTCAGTGGAATAAGTGCTTGCCTGGCAAGTGCAAGGTCCTGAGTTCAATCCCCGCTACCACCAAACAAAACAATTTTTAAAAATAACATGCACAAGCTAGGGACAACTTGCATCTTTAAAAAAAACACTGCTTTCCAAAACACCAGCAAAAGCAACTGGAGCAGGAGGATCTGCCACAGTTCAGCCCTTTGCAGACATCTTCCAGGAAGGACTTCCAGACAGCCACCCTAGCGTCCTGGTGCTGTAAATGCTGGCTGTTATTCCTGGAGGAAAAAGGGTTCACTTCTTCCCAAAAAAAACTCCTCTTGAGGCCCAAGGAGCATTTCTAGGTCAACCCAGAGCCTGTGTCACCTCTGAGGAAGGGACACGCAAAAGGTCACCCAAAGCCACCACCCCTGTCCCAACCTGGGGAAGCCTTCCCTCCTCCTGCTTCCATTTTATTATCAGCCAAAGATTTCACAAGCTCTGCCAAGAGCGGATATTCAGAAATAAGTATGTAAATCCTTTGTAAATGTATGCTAATTACTTATTTTTAATTATAATGTAAATAAGTAATTACTGAATAATTTTAAAGTATTTACATGGGGGTGTGTGATTTAGACACTAACTTGTTATAAGATATAAAAACTATAAATTATCCAGTAATTACGTCCCAATTTACATGCTAAGGCCAAACACAATTACATAGCAAGAAAAATATAAACAATCAGGTAATTCCATGGTAGTTACTGTGGAATAACCAAGCTGCTGTCTTGCTTCTGTATCTTGCCTTCTGCCTTGAGTTGAGGAAGAGGCACTTGGAGGCTGAAATTGCCTTTCAGGGGAAAATAAATTGGCCCCAAAAGATGCAATCAAAAGCTTTTGAGTGTCACCCAGGTGGAGCCTGAGGTCCCAAGAAAGTTCCGGACTCCGGCCCATGGCTCTGTGGCTCTGTGTGGCGTGGCCCTGGGTTCCCACTGCTCCCCCAGCCCATACCTCCTCCCATGCTTCTCGCCTAGAGAGCCCTGCATTGTCCCTGAGGTCTCCTGTCCTTTGCCTCTTCCTCCAGGAAGCCTTCCCGGACTCAGGGTCATTTTTAGCCTGTAGATGCCCACCAATGACTAAGGGCCACCTGAAGAGAAGAGGGCATGGCTGGCCACGTGGCCTCAGGAATATCTCTTGTCCTCTCCGAACTTGTCACCTCACCTATGAAAGGAGACTTGGTGTTTTGCTGGTCCATTTTGTCAAAGAAATAAGGTGACAGATGAGCAGCATCTCACAGGGCCAAGACCAGTGACAGGAAGTGCCAGTCACTGACACAGGAAGTGCCATTAATTGAACACCTACTGTGTGCCACATCCTGTGAAGGCCTTGGCCCTGAGCTGGCTGGGGTGCACACTGGCCAGGCTGTGCCAAGCCCAGCAGCTGTGGTACTGGCCAGGTCTCCTGGGAACACTGTGCCTCACCTTAGCGTTGTCTTTCTTTCTCGCTGCCACCCCCAGGCCAGATCCCTTACGGTATGGTCTAGAGGCGGGGCAATGAGAAGTCCGCAAGGGCTCAGGGTGCGTCCTCTCCTCCCGCCCTTCACAGCACTGCTGCGCACTCAGCACGGACCTAGCAAGGCTCTCAGGGCGCCTCGCTGGGACCCAGGGATGCAGGGCCGGCTGGCCAGGCTCGGGCCAGTAGCCACCTGGGAGTGGCCATCTCTGCCACCTCTGCCTCTAAAGCAGCTGTCTGAGCACTCGGTCAGGCAGAAAGGGCTCTGTCCTGTACAGCGCATAAAACAGCCCTGCTGTTCTTTTTTTTTTTCTTCTTCTTCTTCTTTTTTTTCCTGTATTCTAGGGAAGGGTCTACAGAGTGTTCAGGGTCTCACTACTAGATCCGACTCGCAGTGATCCGCCTGTTCACAGCCTCCCAAGAGCTGGGATTACAGGCGTGCGCCACTGCGCCCAGTCTCAATTGCCATCTCAGGGTGCCCTGGGGGCAGGGCCAGCATGGCAAGCCCGGGGATTGAACCCCTGGCCCCTGCTCCTGCTTGCAGGCTCTTTAATCAGCTGAGCTACTTGGCCAGCCCTAGCCCTGCTGTTCTTGATGAACAAGCAGGCCTCGATGGGTCCAAACAAGAGCTGTGAGGCAAGAACAGAGAGGGTGAGCCATCAGCAAAAGTCGCACAGCCCGAGCACTGGGCTTAAGTCCAGAGTCCCTGTCTCAGAGATGTTACTTCCAATTGCTCAGCTCCTCCAGATAAAAAGGCTTTAGCCAGCAGTGGCCAGCCCAGCCTGCTGTGCTTGGAATCAAGGCCAGGCCTGGCATGAAGACATCTTGGCAGTGGCCAAAGGCCCAGCCATGGCGATCGCCATCATTCCAGCACTCCAACCCTCGTGCAGCTACTTTGCAGTCCAGGAAATTCCCCAGTCCCCTGGGTAATATTTTTTTTTATGGCCACTGCCGGGTGCTATTCATTTTATTACACTTTTGCCCGTTATTTTTGTTGTTGGTGCATAAGCAATGTGGTCAATTCCATTTTACGTGGCCCGGCGTTTCAGATTCATCGCCAGCCAGCGTGGCGCTGAGTGGTTACACGGAAAAGTGTTTGGCTAATAAAATGCATAAAGCAGAGATAGGAAAATCAATGCCTTTGTTAATAACACTTCGCCATCTTTCACACAGTCTCCCAGGCGGGGCCGCATGCTGGAGCCGGCGCCAGGCGCCGCCAGGGACATCCAGCACAGGGCTGGGTACCTGCAGGCCTGGGACGTATGTCCTCTGCCGTCATGGAGCAGGTGCTGGGGCCTGTGCTGGGCACCAAGGGCTGGGAGAGAAGGACCGTGCTGGGTGCTAGCTCCACTGCTGTCACTGCACCTCCCTCGGAATTCTGTCTATTTAGGGGAGTTGGTCCTGGTCCCTCCTTGTGAGGGCACTTGTGAGGGCACAGCTGTGTGACCCGAGCACTCAAATGCCCAACATAGGCACAAGCCAGGTTACTGACCCTGCCCCCAGCTGAGGCCCGTGGTCCAGCACACAGGGAGCACCACTGCCCATCTCAACCCAGTGGTTACTGCATTCCTATGCTCACCTGACTTCCGGCCTCACTTGGAGTCTGTGGAAGCCTTGCTCAAAAGCCTCAGGCAGTACACTCCTGCACATAGTGAAGCATGCCTGTGATCCCAACACTTGGGAGGCTGAAGCAGGAGGAAGCCATGAGTTTAAAGTCAGCCTGGGCTACATGGTGAGGCCTTCCCTCAGTTTTAAAAAACATTTCTTGAAAGCATCAGGCAGTACCCACTGACCCAGGCCACAGCTGGCCAGCCCCTCCGGCTCAGCAAGCATGCAGCCTCTGAGTACCTCTTCCACCCTACCCTGCTGCACTTGCTGACATCAAAGCCGCTCCTGCTGGCAGCTCTAGGCACCACTTCCGGCTTCCGAGTCCTAGTTCTTGCAGGGCTACTCTGGGCCCTCCCTACTGCACTGCAAGCCCCAACTCCAGGGTGCAGTGCTGACACAGACCCTGCGCTTCCACTTTCCGGAAGCTCCTCCTATTACCCTGGCTGCCCCCAAGTCCTGCTTCCCTTCTCTGTCCCTGTCTTGTCCTATGCCATCCTTGAGGCCTTGGACCTCAGAGATCTCACTCCTGGGCAGATCTCTGCCCCATGGCATCTGTCAAATAAATGACAACTCTGTGCCCATGACAGAGACACTGAGCCAGATGGGCTAGGAAGAGGATAGCAATGGAGACCCCCATGTCCTTCTCCAAGCTCAAGCTCAGTCAAAGTCTTGGGACACAAGATTTCACATCTCTGAGCCTTGATTTCTCCATCCCTGAGAGGGAAGAATGACATTAGACCTTCCTCCCTGGAGATGACCCGCATCGTACCAGCTTGGGTGGGGACAGGAAGACAGGGAAAATCAGGCACCAGACCTGAGTCGGCCCTGTCTCCCCTGCACCCCAGAGACTGTTGAGGGATAACTGGGGTGCCACTTCCCCAGCGCCCCCTTCTCGCCTTCCTTCCCCTTCCCCACAGGAGCATAAACCCTGAGTTTCTTCCCAGCGCCTCTCGGCACACCCAGGCCTAACACACGGCTCTGCAAATATTGGACTTTATTAATTTAATTTAATTAAACTTTATTAACCTTTATTAAAAATAAACCCTCATTAAAATTCTCATTCCTGGCTCTGGAAAAGGAGGGGACATAGCTCTGCTTCCTCTCCAGGCTCAGTAAATGGCACCCCAAGAGAGGCAGTGGCCTCTGGCCTAGAGCCTGGGACAAAGCAGAGGCTAGGAGGAGGGGCTGGCAAGGCATGGGGTGGCACCTGTGCCCAGCTGCCCCCAAAGGGCAGATTTAGGCCACCCCAGGTGTCATGCAGCCAGCTCAGGAGGAGTTTGTCCCATCATGTGCATGGCTTTCCCAGGCTCTGAGAGTGATGCTTGCTCCTACTAGAAAACTTGGAAAATACACAAAAGCACCAAAGAACATACAGTTCTCAACATAGCCAAATAGACCCTTCCCTGTCCTTCAGAGCTGGGGGTACCATTTCTATTTATCTTCCACTCTGGGACAATTTAAAGCTGTCAGGTGTAGTGGCACAAGCCTGTAATCCCAGCACCTGAGGGCCAGGGAGATAGTTCAGTGGTATAAGTGCCTGTCTGGCAAGAGCAAGGTTCCGAGTTCCATCCTGGCTACCACAAAAACAAAACAAAAACCAGCATCTGGGAGGCTGAGGCAGGAGGATTGCTGGGAGTTCAAGTCTATCCAGAATTACATGATGAGACCCTGTCTCAAAAAAAAAAAGGAAGGAAGTTAGGGAGGAAGGAAGGCAGCTGATTCTCACTACTCCCCTTTGCCACAACCAGATCCTGTCCTCAAGAGCCCTCCTGTCACTGCTCAGAGCAGTGCTGACAAAGGGGGCAGATTTCCTTCAGAAACTGAATCCCACCGCAGCACACCCGAGCCAGTGTTCCTGCAGATCCCCTGGGCCCCGCCCCCTCACCATCTGGGCCTGGCCCAGGAGCTGGGGCTCCTCCTTTGGGCTGGTTGAGAGGTGTTCTGCACTGGGCACCCACTGGATAGCGCATCCTCATCTGGGCTGTGTAAATTATCCCACTGAGTCCCCCAGGGTGCTGGGGCAAGTGAGTAGTGCTGAGGCCATTTGACAAAGGAGGAAACTGAGGGGCAGGCGGTGAAGCCCACCAGGCCTAGAGTCAGGGCCCGTGCTCCTGTACCCCCTCCAGAGGTGTCTGCAGAAGCCCAGGGCCACACTTGGGAAGGGGACTCCAGAGGAGCAGCCAGGCAGGGGTAGACAGGGGCTTGGTTTGTTCCAAGAGGTTTCTGGGCAGAGCCCAGAGGCAAGGAGACAGGCAGGCAGATGCCAGCGCTGGGTCCCCTCCCTGGACAGTGCTGGGCCAGCTGATGGCATTTTCCTCCTAAGCAGAGGCCCAGGAAAGACAAAACATGAGCAGCCACCCAGATCTAGTGTCCCTGGGGATGCTGTCCTGGCCCATGCACTCTGTGCAGCCTAGTAAAGCCATAGAAGGAAGGTAGCAAGGACACTGGGGTGGGAGGGTCCTGGGCTCAGGGCCTGGCGCACAGGCACACTTCTCACTCAGGGGTCTGGCAGTGGCACTGAGTAGCAAACACAGCTCACAGTTAGAGAAGGACACCAAGAGTATGGGTAACCACAGCCAACAGACACGGGGCTGCAGGCAATGCCCAGTCCCACAGGGGAAGAAGAGCAGAGACAGCAGATCAAAGAGGTACTGGGATGCTGGGAGCAGGGAAGAGGGAGGGGCAGCTGAGGCATGCAGGGAGGCCTGGGGAGGCTGGGGGGCGGCTTTGTGCCAGCCAGCATGAGGAAAGGAACAGGCAGGACTCTCTTGGCATGTGCCCAGGGAGGAAGGCGGTCTGTGAGGAAAGCAGAAAGGGAGAAACCACCAGGGAGAAGTACAGTGGCCAACACTCTGGGGGGCTGAAACAGGAGGATCCAGCATTCAGGCCAGCCTAGGCAGTCCTGCAGCAACTCAGGGAGACCTGGTCTCCAAATTTTAAAAAGAATGAAAGAAAAGGGAAGAAAAAAGAAAAGGGATGAGGGATATAGCTCAATGCAAAGGCCCTGGGTTCAATCACCAGTACCTCCAAAGGGGGTGGGGGGAGCAGCCCAGGCTCAAACACTGTGGAAAGACTTCAGAGGAGGGTCCACAGCACAACCTGCACGTCTGTGCATACATCCACTCACCCTTCACTCACCCTCCATCCAGCGAGCTCAGAGCCAGGAGAGAAACTGATTGGCCCTGGCCGGATTAGATGGCCAGTTTTGGTCCAATCAGCACAGGCTAGTGGCAGAGTCATCGGACACCAACGGGTAGTTGGATCCGTTTTAGAGAGAAGAACAGCTTTCTAGGGGCTAGCATCGTGAACAAGACCTCATGTTTCCTCATCAAACAGTCAAGAATGACTTTCAGAGTGGAACTGGGGCACCGGCAAGGAAGCAGTGGTGCTGAGGGGGCAGCTTCACTGCTGATTCACATCGGCCTGAGGGGCCAGTCATGACCAGGTTCCCCAAACCTGGGGCCAGGCAGGAAAGTAGGGTCTCCAGGAAGCAGCCCTGAGAGACCAGACCAGGCCTCCTGGGCTGGGCAGGAATGTCACTCTCTATACGCATGTGTCAGGCCACATGCCACCCCGAAGCCACATGCAGAGGTCCATGTGTAGGGACACAGACATCCAGGCCTACAGGGCAGGCCCCTTAAGAATCTAGCATTCAGGGTTCTGTTTTTAAAATCTTCCCAAACCCTGGCAGCAATATAAAATAGGTCATTGGCATAATCCCGGCCAAATTGGCCTCGCGTGCTTCAGCCAGGCCGCGCTCCCCAGGCCTAATTATCCCATATTTGGTCAATAAGCCATTAACACAGTGCCTTGGATGTTAATAACCATTTCATGAAAAAGTCGGCGTAATTTATGAGATCAACACTGGTTAGCAAAATTAATAAATATTTCATTCGGTGAGATTTATCCCAGCACACTCCCGACAGGTGGGCTGGGGCTCTCGCTCAAGCGGCCCCCGGGAGCCTGCCGTCCAGGAGAGGAAGGCTCAGCTCTCATTTGGCCCAATAAACATTTACCTCAAATCCTATGGCCATAAATCCCCAGGCTGGACGAGGGAGCCCAGTAAAACCTGACTTAACATTATGTTCGGGCCATTAACAATATTTATACAGATGTCACTTCAGGGAGGGTTAGAGTCACCGGGCAAGGCCCAGCCGCTGTGACAGGAGCCAGCTGGGAGCCCCAGAGGTCGTGTGCCCGGGGAGGCCTCAACCACCCCAGGAGCCCCAGAGCTAGTCTCAGTCCCTCGGGATTGGCAGTTTCTAGCCTTGTGACACAGGAAAATTTCCCTTCGTTCCAGAGCAGCCGTTTCCTCATCTGTGCAACAGGAGTGAGTCTGTTAGTGGCTCTGTGGGCCACAGAGAGGGCTAGGTCTCAAAATACAGAGGAAGCCCTGTCGTGCCAGAAGCATCCATAGCCGGAAACTGTTAGATCTCCTATGGCAGAGGGAGCCAGAGGATGGTGCCTTCAGCGCTGAGGGATGCTCTCGCTTGAGCCTTTATTGCCAAGAGTGTGTTATCCACCAGGCCATGTGCACATACTCTTGGGCCTTTGATCCCACAGGGTGTGTTCTTGAAACCTTCAAAAGAGAAGCTGGGGCACAGAAACACAAAGGGGCTGGAGCAGAGGCAGCCTACAAAAAGTGGTAAGCCGGACGTGGTTCTAGATCTACAGCTCCAAGTGTCTCCCTGGCACCGCTCTGTGCGCTGGGGATGCCAGAGCCTATGGTAGGGACAGAACTTACCACAAGATTGGAGAAGCTTCTCATGGGGAACATCCTGTAGGCACCGATGCTCTCTGTTCCCACCTACACCGCAGTGGGTTTGATTTGCTAGGTGTCGCTCTCACTCTGAGGAGCAGAAAGAATTCTGTGACATAAAAGCCTGAAGCCCACAGACATCCAGGCCACCGCCAAGTTGGGGCACTGTCAGGAATCTCTCCTGGCTTTATGCACTGATCCCTAAGTTTCCCCTCTCCACGGGCTGGCACCAAGCCCTAGGATCTCAGGACAGATGAAAATAGGGGGCAGGCAGAGGAGCCATGGGGGAGGGCAGTCACCTGGAATTCTCTCGGCCCCAAAGTGGGGGTTTTCTGGACACAGGTGGGGAGGTAGGAGATGGGGCTTGGTGGGCAGAGGGCAGGGACTGAGAGCCCAGCTAGGGAGGCCATGAAGTGGTGCCTGACCTTGAATTTTCACATTCAACCTCCCTGCTTCATCCAGAAGCTTCTTGTGTGGGACCCTGGTCACCTCTGGCCCTGTGGCCAGGCTGTCCCCGGCCCCCATACTTTTCTGATCAGCAATTCCAGGCTCTTCCTGCCAGAGGTAGAGAGGATTTGCTGGAGGCCAAGGTGGACAGGGCTGCAGGTTCTGCATCGTCAGGAAGAGGGAGCCCAGTGTCCCGGCCAGCTCGGCCTGGGTGCTGAGGCAGGAGGGAGATGTGCATACCTGGGGACCCTCTCTGAGCCTTCTGAGATGTGCTGGGCAGCCTCAGGGAAGCCACTGCTCCTCTCTGGGCCCAGTTTATTGGCTCTTTGCCTTGAACCAAGAGAGTTGGGTCATGGCGAAGCCTTTGTGCTTGGTGCTAGGGATGCAACGCAGGGGCTTTACCATGAACTGTGACTCCAGCTTGTATACTTTTTAAGACTAGTTCTCTCACTGAGTTGCCCAGGCTAGCTCCCACTTGTAATCCTCCTGCCCTGGCCTCCTGAGCAGCTGGGATGACAGGTATGCGCCAGCATGCTAAGCCGCAGGGACCATTTTGCAAGGATTTTTTCTTTCTTTCTTTCTTTCTTTCTTTCTTTCTTTCTTTCTTTCTTTCTTTTTTTTTTTTTTTTTTTTCGGAACCAGGGATTGAACTCAGGCCCCTGCACTTGCCAGGCAAGCACTTATTCTACTGAGCCATCTCCCCGGCCCACAAAGATTTTTCTATACACACCGTGCTCTGAGAGGCAAGAGGAACTGGTCCCACCTGCCTGCCTGCGCCTAGACTGTCTCCGCACAGGCCTGGCTGTTCCCAGGCTGCTCCCCTGTGATAGCCCTGCAGCCCGGTGAGGATGGGGCCAACCTGGAGGCGGTGCCTGCCCAGCTTCTTTCAGCCTGTGTGGGTTTAGGCTGGTGGCCACCCCTCCCTGGGCCTCAATTTTGTCTTTACAGAACATACTTTCAACTGTTGGACTCTTCCTCAAGTGCACAACCACCCAGGTCAGGGTATGGGGCTTTTAACACATCCAGGAGCAGAAGAACACACAGAGCCAGTGGCCCTCCGCGGCAACACTAGCAGGAGAGAAAGAGCAAAAAAGGTGAGCAAGCCACTGGCTGTACTAGAGGTGATGTGGGGACAAAGGGACCAGGCAGCAGGAAGCAGGGAGGGGGGCAGGGTGGGCCTTGCCAACCCAGCCAAGGCTTGCCAGAGGCGTGGGAGGGCCCTGCTGGCACAGAGGGACAGCGCTTGCCAAGGCCTGAGGCAGGAAGGGGCCCCAAGCAGTCTGATGTGGGTGTGCCCATCACTGTGTCCAAGTACTTGAGAAAATCAACTGTAAGGAGGACAGGTTTGCTTTGGCTCACTGTTTCAGAAGTTCCTGTCCCTGGTCCCCTGGCCCTGTCACTTTGAGCAGTTAGCAGAAGTAATGATTACTGCTGCTTACAAGTAGGTGGTGACCTACCGTATTTTAGGGGCTGATTCTGGGTCTCACGCCTGTGCTCCCACTGGGCTAGGACCCCTTCTAAGCCTCTGGAGAATTTGTCCAGGCCTCGAGAAATTTGGGGAGTGAGGGGGCGGGACCGCCGTCACAATGGCATTAAATCAGAGCCCTGGCTCCGGAAGCCATCGCACCAAGAAGTTGTTAATACCTTTATTATGGGCTGAAATGTATTCACGATATTAAAAGACATCCCATTTCTGCCCCTGTGTCACATCCGAGATGCAGCGTAGATAAATGATCTATCACCACATGAGATCTACCGAAACCATTAGTAACCATGACATTTTGACGTCAGATTTTTAAAAATTCCTAAGTAATCTTTTTGATTTATGAAATGCTGTCTGGGTTCATCGAGAGAGATCTCAGATTTATCACCGCCTGGTTAGAATTATTAATGATTTTCAATTTGTAAATCTGAAGTCGAGAAAGTCTGTGGGCTCCGGGCGAAAACTGGCTCCAAGCAAGGCCCAGCCTGGCTCCAGTTGAGTTCAGCCTTGGAGGGACGGTCCTTGTCACCCGTGCCATGTGCATTTGGCACACGGTCCCAGAGAACATTGAGGGGGCCTGCTCTGGGACAGGCTCAGCCCCACCTCATGAAGGGGTCATCCACTCCCCTTCGGTGGCCCCAGCAGAGCTAAACTCGGTGTTGTGCAGGCATCGAGCAGTCCTCCTTGAGTCTGGTCCAGGCCTCGGCTCAGCTGCTGGCCTCCTTGGCCCTGCCATCCTGGACCAGCCCATCGTCATAGGCAGTGCCACGCAGGCCACACCTGCCCCAAGGTCTTGATGCTGTCCCTGCTGGGTCCCAACTGTGCATATTGCTGGTCAGCCTCATCGCCATCCCTGTAGGGGTTTCACTACCCCCCCCCCGAAATCCCGGGAACCACCCTACAGTCACCCCCACTCACACCCTGGTCACCCTGGGGTCACCTCCTTGCCCCTGGCACTCATGGTTGAACTTTGGAATCATCAGGGAGATTTTATACCCACCGGGCTCAGGTGGCACCTAGACCTGCTGAGTCAGAGTTGCCAAAGGTTCCAACACGCAGCCAAGGTGGTGAAAACCAAGCCCTGTGCAGCCCACACCCTTCCTCCCTCCTTGCCTAACAGACCTTACTGTGTACCTCCCTGGAGAGACCAAGAAGGTCCCCCACCTCCAGTCTCACACCTTCTGGTCCACCCGGCTCATGAGTGCCCAAGTCCCTCTATGGTTCCCACAAGCCTCTACTGTGGAAGGTCATCTTCCTGCCCTGCCCCTTTCTGGGCTGTAGGGGGCCAGGGTACCTGCTGGGGTAGGGGTCAGGAAGCAATTCCACTCACTTCTCTCAGGGCTCAGCACTCCAT
>NW_004524714.1:4051093-4052521 GCF_000260255.1 Octodon degus
GTTTAAAAAAATAAAAAAAAAAAAACATAGAGAAGAAAAAGAAGGAGAAAGTTCTTGCTATGATCACAAAACCAGTCAGTCGGTGGGGACAAGAGTGTAGGTACCCATGTGGTTAAGCTTCAAAAAATGCCTAGATAGTACCCTACTGAAGATGTGCCTCAAAAGCTGTTGAGCCACAGCAAGAAACCCTCCAGTCAGCATGTGAGGACACTTCGAGCTAGCATCACTCCCGGCACCATCTGGATCATCCTCACCGGGCGTCACAGAGGCAAGAGAGGGGTCTTCCTGAAGCAGCTGGCCAGTGGCTTGCTACTTGTGACTGGGCCTCTTAGCCTTAATCGTGTTCCTCTAAGAAGCACACACCAGAAATTTGTCATTGCCACCTCTACAAAAATTGACATCAGCAAAGTGAAAATCCCCAAACACCTCACTGATACTTCAAGAAAAAGAAGCTGCAGTAACCCAGACACCAGGAAGGCGAGATCTTTGACACCCAGAAAGAGAGATACCAGATTTCAGAGCAGCGCAAGGTGGATCAGAAAGCAGTGGGCTCACAGATTTTAGCAAAAATCAAAGCTGTTCCTCAGCTCCACGGCTACCTGCGATCTGTTTTTGCTCTGACAAACAGAATTTATCCTCATAAATTAGTATTCTAAATTTCTTACCAAGAACCCAATTAAATATACCATATATTTAAAAAAAAAAACAGCTAGAGGCTAAAAACAAAGTAACAGAAATGAAGAAGCCCTTCAGTTCTCATCATTAGATGGGACAAACTAAGAAAATAATCTCTGAACTTGAGGATAGAATAGAAGCTGTCATAGCTAAGAAGCAGAGAGAAGAAAGTCTGGTTATCAACGTACATGGAATGGAAACACCAAAAGGTGAGAAAATAACAGAAGCTGTGTTTGAAGCACACAGGACTGTAAAATGCCCCGAGTTACTGCCAGACACCAAATCACAGATCCCGGAAGCCCGGGGGACTCCAGGGAGTACACATGCCAAAACCAGGCATACCTAGATGCCGCACGCTCAAACCTCAGGAAAGCATGAATAAGGCAAAAAGTTTTGAGGACATCAGAGTAAAGAAGCAATTTGAAAGAGATCCAAAAATCACGCCAGCCTTCTCTTCAGGAACCATGCAGGAGAGAAGAGAGTAGAAACAATTATTTAAATGGTGAGAGAAAAAAAATAAGCCCCCAAACCTGTAATTCTTTACCCTCAGAAATTATCCTACAAGAGCGGTGGAGAAATAAAGACTTTCTAAGACAAAAATTTAAGGTATTTATTGGCAGTAGACCTACCCTTCAAGAAATGGTAAAAGAAATTCCGTTGTGATACTTCCTCTGCAGGCATTACAGAAAAAGAGGCTTGCCTGGATATAATCACATAGGAAGGTATTCAAAATTCATTTGTTAAATTGGAAAA
>NW_004524714.1:4052621-4055750 GCF_000260255.1 Octodon degus
TTTTTTTTTTTTCCAGAACCAGGGATTGAACTCAGGCCCTTGCGCTTGTCAGGGAAGCACTTATTCCACTAAGCCATATTTAAAAGATTCACCTCAGCCAGGTGTGGTTGCACACACCAGTAATCCTAACGCTCAGAGCGGATGAGGCAGGAGGATTGCAAGTTCCAGCCCAGTCTGTGGCAATTTAAGGACTTAGCAAGACCCTGTCTCAAGATAAACAAAACAAAACAAAACAAACAAACAAAAAAAAAAAAAACTCACAAGGGCTAGAGATATAGCTCAGGACAAAGGCCCTAGATCCAAACAGGATCACTAAATAAAAAAATAAGTAAGATCTACCTCACATCAGGTTTGAGTCCTGAAGGCACTCTTCACCACCCAGGTGCTCCATGCCTCAGTTTCCCCATGCTATCCCCCTCACAGCATCTTCATGGCTAGTGGCCCCACACTGCTGGATGTCAGCATGGCAGTGGGTCCTTGTCAACTGCCCAGGGGAGCTAAAGTCAGGTCTGCCACAATCTCAAGAGGGCTTTTCCTGGCTCATCCTGATGCCCTAAGGATTTGGGACAGCAGGAGCAGGGCAGGAATGGGCTCTGTGGGAAGGAGGTGTGTGCCTAAGTGACTGGTGCTACAGCCACCCGAGTCAGGGGTGTCTACCACTGAGCATCTGCTGGAGGCGAGACCAAAGGCCCAGCAAGGCACTGGCGAGCCTTCATTCAGGCAGGCCTCAGGCTGTAGGCCAAGCGTGAATGCCAGTTCCTTGCTCTTTGTCCTCCCCACCCTGTGGGGGGGACCTAAAGACTGTCTATTTCATAGAAAGGAAGCTGAGGCCTGGGAGGGAGGGAGGAAAGGAGAGTACAGATTACTGTGGCAGGTGTGGGGTTTCAGAGGCCATGCCTCTCCCCCTCATCTGCCACAGTGCCCAAGTGGCATACCCTCTGCAGGCTGCAGTGACGGGGCCAGCGGAGGACTCACCTCCTGCCAATGCATACTGGGCCTCCAGCATTTTGTTCATGGGGCCACTGTCAAGCCCTCAATCAACCACTGGGGATTTCCAGGAGAAGCTGAGAACCTGCAGGCCAAGCATGAATGCCTGTCCCTTGCTCCTTTGTCCTCTCTACCCTCAGGGGGGACCAGCTCAGTGCCTTGTCCCTGACCCCAGCTGAGGCTGAGAGAGGCGAGGGTGCAGCAGTTCAGTGCCAGCTGGCAGTGATTGGCCAGGGATGCCCCGACTGTGGGCACAGGGTCAGAAGCAGCCCTTCTCGGGCACAGCTCCCTCTGTGTGTATCGCGGGGCTCATACAGTGCATGCTACGGCCAGCGTGTAGCCAGAGGAAACCTTTACTATGTAATTCATGGCTGTGACTTCTGATTATCATTGTAGGAAAGTTCCCTCGAGTTTTCCAGCACATCAGCATCAAGGGAGACACTATCACCTGGGTCGGGTGGAGGCAGAGGAGAAGCAGCAAAAGATGTGTGATGCATTTGATTCAGAACGTGCTGCCCTGATGGGGAAGCGCCGGAAGCGGGGGCAGTGGATGTGGCCAGTCAGCTCCAGCCTTCACCCGGTCTGGTGCGAGTAGTGGGGCTGCCCAGCCCAGACGCACGCAGGCGCACAGTCTCTCCAACAGCCAGCGCTTAGGTCTCGGAACAGAGCTCCCCGCTTACAAATGTATCCTAGAGAAACAGTCAGATGCATTCTCGGTGACTGGTGTTCAAGGGCGCCCGCAGCACACAGTAGGAAAAAGGGATAAACTGCCAGCACCAGCGCAGGCCCGTAGGAGGCCGGTTAACTGAGGATGCGTTCCTGCCCTGGAGTCTAGGAGGCCGGTGGTAGGTTATGGCCCTTGGATGAATTGCTAAATTATTATGGTGGTCATCTAACACGGCTGAAGTCTTTAAAACAGCAGCTCAACTTCCCAGAGACCACCTCCCCGTTTCTTCTCCAACTCAGCCCAAGCTGCAATTTCCTTTCACGTTTCCCGCCACCTCAGGAAGCCCCAGCCAGCTCCTCAGGTCTATCTAAATATCCCCCTCAAACCCCTGCCCCATGGCAAAAGGCTACAAAAGCCTCAGCCTCCCTTTGTTCCAATCCAGAGAATTCCTTATCTTCCCAAATTCTCTCCGTGTCCTCCAAGATAATGACGCCCCTTTCTCCTCATAATAAAGCCCCTTTCCCTTTTCCCTTCTGCCTGTTTCTCTGCTGTGACACCGTCGAAAACCTATCAGACGATACCAAAGGCTGCGGTCCGAGTAGAGGCAAAAAGACGGACAGACGCGCAGGATGCCCTGCTTTTTAAAAAGTTGAAAGCTCTCCGTGTAATAAAGCAGCGCCACAGGGAGGCACGTGATGTGCCCTAGCAGTGAGACGCAGGGAACTCGAGAGGGACTTGCGGTCTCTGACCCAGAATGCAGTGGGTTTAGCTGCCGCTGTATCCTCACATCGGGTGAAAAATTGAGCAATCTGAAAAATCAGCAGTTCTCACATTCACCAGCGAGGCAAGGCTGGAGGGTAAACTCCTTTGCCATCAGACTGGAGACAGTTTTGCAAGGCCCTAATTTCTGGGGCAGAAATTCCCGCAGGAACCAGTCCTGGGTCCGGGACTCTAAGCCGAAATTGATGAATTGTTGCAAGCTTGCATTCCAGGGGCCCAGCTAGGGACCCCACACTGTCGTGAGTTTCGCGTCCTACAGGAGGACCCTATCAGCTCTTCAGTGACTAGAGGAGAAAATTCCTTTCATGGTCTTGGCAAAGAAGGGAGAAAAGAATTGTGTTGAAATGTGGCCGAATATTCCTCTCTTCTTATCAGAGCCTAACCTACTAGGGAAATGGAAATACCCAACCTAGCTCTTCCTGGCCATCCTGGCCCATCTGAGGGGGCGGGAAAGCCCCGAGAGGCTGCGGGCAAGTTCGTGGTCCAGAGGCCGCGGCTGGAGAACGCTGTGCCTCCCCGCGCCACACCCGCATCGCTGAAGGCACGCTCTGAGCAGCCCTGCCCATTCAGCGCGCCAGGGAATCCCCAGGACAGCATACGAGGCTGGCCAAAAGGCAAAACACACAACATGAAAAGTTGTGCAAGAACCAAAACCAGAGTCAGAGATGAGCTATTTTTTAATTATTAGACCGAGA
>NW_004524714.1:4058135-4061521 GCF_000260255.1 Octodon degus
ATATATATTTGCATATGCACAGACAATGTGTGAGAAAATGCACTTAAAATTATTATTTGTGATGTCCATAAGAAAGTGGGATTCCACCAAGCTCAGGGACCAGGATTTGAACACCTGTTCCACATGCTGCGCCAGCCCCACCCCCAAGGTATGCTGAGCTGGCGACTGAGACTGGGCATGGTGGCGCACATCTGTAATCTCAGCGCTGGGGAAGCTAAAAGCAAGAGGATCACTACAAGTCCAAGCTGCATAGGGACCCTGTACCAAATATATAAATGAAAAGAAAAAGAAAGAAAGAGAGAGAGAGAGAGAGAGAGAGAGAGAGAGAGAGAGAGAGAGAGAGAGAGAAAGAGATTCTAAAAGCAAAAGAAAAATCTTGCACTCTTTTTAAATTTTATTTTACCTATTTTTGTACTATAGGTTTATTATGTGCTTCTTAAATAAACATATATTACCTTTAAAGAAATAAATTCTTGAGAAAGAAGGAAATGACATAGACAAGAAACTCAGATCTATATTTAACAAAAAAAAGAACATCACAAAAGGAGTAAGAGAAGATAAAACAAATGCTTGGCTTAGATATTGTTAATTGGTCTAATAAAGAGCAATTTTTCAAAACAGCAAAAATATATTCAATCATACAGAGTTGTACATAAAAGTATATATGTTCATGTGTAAGTAAATGAACGATAGTAATGACACAAAGGGCAGAAGAAAGGAATTGAGAGGATTTTGTGGGTTTGAACCCCAGAACTGGAGAAAAGAAGAACATTCTGTGATTAAAAGACAGTTGAACTGCTCATGAGTCAGCACATTGCCTTTTGACAGTGAACATGAATGACCTGTAAATGTATCTTGCAAATTCTGGAGCAACCACTTAAAAAGCTTAAAACATATTATGGATCAAAAAAGAAAAAAAATGAAATTACACTAAATGTTCAGTTAAAACCACAAAAAGCAGAAAAAGTGTGTGAGAGAAAATATAGAAACATAAACAAGAGCAACAAATACAAAACAGTAGCACATATGGAAGGCATTAGTCTAACTATATAACTATCTAAATATATCAAATATATATCAGTGGTTTACATCTATCCACTATTAACATTTCATTAACAGAGACTGGCAAAGTGAATATAGAAAAACTCAACTATGTGTAATTATGAGAAAGCTGGTTTTAATATGAAAACAAAAGTAATGGGAAAAAATCAATAAAATAGTAGCAAGTTAAATTAACAACATGTAAAAATAATTATAAATTACCAAATGAGATCTTTAGATCTTTAGATCTTCAAGGCTGGTTCAGTGCTCAAAACTCAATTAATAAACATAATCTAGCATAGCAACAGTCTTAAGAAGAAAAGTCCCATGATTATATCAGTAGATAAGCAAACAGGCATTTGCCAAAATTTAATACACACTCATGAAGGGAACTTTATAACTTGGTATGTAATACCTGAAGAACTCTGTAGCTAATGACAAACTACATCATGAGAAACTAGCTTTATTGAACATTAAAAACAAGACTAGTATATCTCTTCCCTCCGATGGTTTTCAACATCATACAGAAAATACCAATTAATGTAATGAGACAAGAAAATAAAGCCAAAGGGGGGGCCGGGGAGATGGCTCAGTAGAATAAGCGCTTGCCTGGCAAGTGCAAGGGCCTGACTTCAATCCCTGGTTCTGCTGAGAGAAAGAGAAAAGAAAACCTATAAAAATTGGGAGGAAATAAAGAAAACAGTGTATTTAGAGAAGACACAATCATCTAAATAGAGTATCTCAAAGGACTGACAAAAGAATTCTCAAACAAAACCACAAATTGCCTTCTGGAAATAATAAGCAACTATGGCAAGGTTTCAAGAAAGAGTGTATCTTTTATTTATTTATTTTTAATGTGTTCAGTACAGAGTCTACACGGTTTCACTGCACAGACTGGACTCGTAGTGATCATCCTGTTTTCAGCCTCCCAAGCGCTGGGATTACAGGCGTGCACCACCACGCCCAGTCTCATTTGCCATCTCAGCGGGGTGGGGCTGGCAAGGCAAGGGGATGAACTCCAGCTCCCTGCACTGGCCTAGGCAGGAAAGGGTGTATTTTAAAATTTAATGACTTTCCTATATACTGTCAATGAACAAGCAGAATTTGAAATTAGTAACACATTTCATTCATTTTCAGCACCCCTCAAAAATAAAACACTGAAGGACAAATTTAATAATACATCCAAGATCTAGAGAAAGCTACACAACTTTGAGAGACAGTAAAGAAGATCTAAACAAAGAGCTATTCTATTTACAGGAGGAGAAAAACTCAGTACTACCTGTCCTTCCCAACCAAGCCCATGACTTCAACATAATCTCAGTCAAAATCTGAGCAAGTTCTTTTGTGGCCATAGACTGGTTCTGAAACTGATATGGAGAGGGAAAAGACCAAGAATGGCGAACTCAGTATTGAAAAAGAAGGCTAAAGTCAACATGATGGTTAATGCTGTTGCCAACTTGTTTGGTTTGAGGGCTGCTGAGAATCTGGCTGGTGTGCTTTGTCTCCGGGTGTGTCTGGGTGCACCATGGGGCTGGCTCGGGGACTGTAGCTCCTCCCTGCTCTTTCTCCATGGCCCTTCCATGCCCACTCTGCTTCCTGGCTGCCTTGCGTTGAGCAGACTTACTCCTCTGTGCTCTTCCACCACAATGCTTCTGTCTCGGAGCCAGGAGACCATGGGCTGAGACCTCTGAAACTATGAGCCAAAATGGACCATTTTCTCTTTCAGCTGAGTATGCCAGGTATTTTGCGTCACTAAGGAAGGCTGAGCAATTCAGGCCAGTAACTGTCAAACTTAGTGTGAAGCTACAGTAACCAGAACTGCGTAGTATTGGTGAAAGAATAGGCAGAGGATCAGAAGAGAGGTCCAAAGCTAGACCCAAGGGGATATAGTAAGCAGGCTTTGGCAAAAGAGCAAAGCCAACAAAAGTAAACAAAGGTAGTCCTTTCTGCAAATGGTGCGGGAGTGAGTGGACAGCCGCATACAAAATAAATAAGTAAATAGAATCTAGATGCAGACCTGATGCTTGTCACCAAAGCTGACTCAGACTGGATCACAGATGTAAGTATAAGTAAAACACAGAACTATTTCTTGAGGAATAACGCATGAGAAAATCTGGATGACCGTGGGTATAAGGATGACTTTTTAGATGCAACACAACAGGTATACTCTGTGAAAGAAAGAATTGAAAAGATGGATTTGACTAAAATTTAAAACTTCTGCTTTGCAAATGGCAACTTCAAGGAACGAGAAGACTGGCCACAGACCTGGAGAAAATATTTAGAAAAGACACACCTGATAAAGGACTGTTATCTAAAACACACAAAGGGGGCTGGAGAGATGGCTC
>NW_004524714.1:4061737-4083984 GCF_000260255.1 Octodon degus
AAAAAAAATAAAACACACAAAGAACTGTTTTAAAATTCAAGACTAGGAAAATGAATAATCCAGTTTAAAAATAAGCAAACGACATGCAAAAACCCCTCCTAAGAAGACATATAGGTGGCAAATAAACAAAGCGAAATATGTTTAGCATCATGTGTCATTAGGAAATGACAAATTTTTTTAAATGACACATTGTAGTTCTGGGGCTTTGCAAGAGAAGTAATACAATACTACACAGGACACATTTTATAAGATTGTTTTATCTCCTTTTTTTCTTTTTCTGTATTTAGGACAGGGTCTACAGGGTCTCACTACATAGATCAGACTCCTAGAGATTCTCCTGGGATTACAGGTGCATGTCACCGTGCCCAGTCTCAGTCGCCATCTCAGCGTGCCTCACAGGTGGGGCCAGCACGGCTGGCCGGGGATCAAACCCTGGCCACTGCGCTCTGCCTAAGCCAGCACTTTAGTCCACTGAGCTATCAGGCCAGCCCTGTGAGATTATTTTATAATCAGTCACCCAAAGAATCATATACAAAGAGTGTAGGAAATCTGTGCACATACTAAAGACCAAATTATACAGCTGAAGGGCTGGATCCCACAGTGACATCCTTCAAGAGTCCAGCTAAAGACCTGAGCTCGTAACAATCCCTCCTACGAGTCCAGCTGGAGCCCTAGAGCCCGTGACAATGTCTCAGGCCCCGCTTTACGGATCTGTGTGGGGAAGGCCTAAACATGAGGGTGGAAGCTAGACACAGGATGAAGGACCTGTGCTGGCAGGTGGAGGGCTCTGCGCTGGAGCCAGAAGCAGCACTCTAGGTGAGCACCAGAGCTCCCCTGAAAGGGACCCAGCAATCCTCGGCAACAGTGAGGTCCTGAGCTCCTCGGACAACCAGTTGAGCTCCTTCCAGAAATGCCAGCTCAGCAAGCTTCTCAGGAGGCTGAGCAGCTCACCTATTCCCCTCCAGAGCCAGGAAGCGATGCTCCAAGCAGCACCAGAGCTCCCCTAAAGTGAACCGTGGCCATTCTCAGTGACAATGAGGTCCCTAGCCCCTTGACAATGAGAATGGCCAAGTTCACCAGGAAAGTCAGCACGACAAAGCCCTCCAGGAAAACCAACAGCTCCCTGCACCTTGCCAGCTCCCAATAGCCTTCCTCTCCCTCCTCCTCCCTCTCCACTTCTGCCTCTAATGCTGCTGGCAACAATCCTCAGATGGCCTCTCAACCCAGCACCACACTGGTTCAGTCTGGGTGTTACAAGGTGGCCACCAGTTGTCAATCCACCACAGGTATCGCCACATCCCAATTATAAAGGCCAAAATCCAAACACTGACAACACTACATGCTGACAAGGATGGACAACAGCAGGAATTCATTCACTGCTGATGGAGGTGCACAACGGTACAGCCAGTTTAGAGGACAATTTTGCAATTTCTTACAAAACTATAGACTCTTACCATATGATCCAACCATTCTGTTCTTTGATACTGACATAAACGTACTGAGCACTTCTGACCACACAAAAATCCAGCAGTGGCTATTTAAAGAAGCTTTATTCACAGTTACCAAAGCAACCAAGATATCCTTCAGCAAGTGAATGGATAAACAGTATTACATCCAGATGATCAAATATTATTCAGCTTTAAGATATGAGCTATTAAGCCATGATGAGAATTGGTGGAAACTTACATGTCTATTACAAATATGAAAGAACTCAATGTTAAAAGGAGCTACATAGGCTGGGGGGATAGCTCAGCAGCCTGGCAAGCACAAGGTCCTGAGTTCGATCCCTGGTACTGTCAAAAAAAAAAAAAAAAAAGCTACATGCTATATGAGACCAACTATATAATATTCCTAAAAACACAAAGTCATGTAAATATGGATTGGAGGTGATAATGTACCAGTGGAGGACTACTGAGTATGGTAAGTACACCCCTGAGGCTGGAGGGGTTGGTAGTTGGGAGCTTGTGCATGTGTGGGACAGAGGATAGCTGTAGGAAGTCCTACACTTTCTGTTCAGTTTTGATCTAAATATAAAGCTTATTAATTTTTTTAAAGGCCAGGAGGAAAGAAAAGGAGAGAGGACCAGTGAGATAGCTCAGCAGACTAAGGTGCCTACATAGGCAAGCTTAGGCAAGTGCAGGGACCATAGTTCGGTCCCGGCGCCACGTGCTGCGCCAGCCCCGCCCAGGGTGGGCTGAGCCAGTCAGAGTCCACGCATCGTGGTGCACGCCTGTAATCCCAGAGCTGGGGAGGCTGAAAGCAGGAGGATCACCCCGAGGCTGAGCTGCGTGGTGAGACCCTGCGCCAACCAAATGCATAAAAAGAAAGAAAAGAAAAGGAGGGAGAGGGAATGGAGTAGGTTGCTTGCCTACCCTAAGGCAGATGACCTTGCTTCTCACAGGCAGCACCTCAGCTGGCTAAGATTCAGTGTTAGGAAGGACCAGACTTTTCTCTTTCAGAGACGGTTAATGCTTAATATTTTTTCTTCTTTTTAATTATTTTTGACTCATTTTGCATGCCTATATGTGGTTATCTGAACGACTAATTTAAAGATAGCAATATGCTATATAACAACCATTGTTGAATTCCCATCATTTTATTTAGTGAAATTCTGTATCATTTCTAATGTTCTTTTTCTACAATTTTTCTTCTACTTTTTAAAAAAGAGTAATTTGATCCAATCAAAGTTTTTTTAAAAAAAATAAGAAAGTTAAAAAATAATTAACAGGGGCTGGTGGCATGTGGTGCTGCGGGATTGAACCGCTGTCCCTGTGCTTTGCTAAGCTTGTTCCAAGTAGGTGCTTTAGACCACTGAGCCACACACACACACACACACACACACACACAAATAAATAAAATTTAAAAAAAAAAAGTTTTAAAAAAATAATTAACAAAGGAAAAACCAGACCTCTGGCAGAGAAAGTTTAGACAAAAAAAAAAAAAAAAAAAAAAAAAACAAAAAACAGGAAAACCCTGTTATGGATCCGATAACAGGAATTATGAAGTCTGATGATTTTGATAGAAAAAATCATAATGTTTTATTAAATGACATTACATAAGGTCTAAATGGAGATAAATAACTTAGTCATGGATTAAAAGAATTGACATTTTAAAGATATCAGTTATCCCTACTTAATCGATTTATCCAGTGTGATCCCAATCAAAGAGCCATCATATTTTTCACAGTAAAACATTTTAAGTTCATCCTAAAATGTAAAGATAAATGCAAAGCTCCCAGAATGGCCAAAGTACTGCTAAGGAGTGAGGTGAGAGGAATTGTTTTGTGAGGTAGCAGGATGGATTAGAAAGCCCTGACAGTTAAGACAGAACAATATCGGCACAGCCGTACAGTTGGAGTGTACGATTGGATCTCTCTTACCGCTTGAGAACATCCATAACTGGAATGACATACAAGAACACGCTTGAGTCTGATCAGGACAGCTCCAAACATCAGTGGAAGAAAGAAGAGCTTTGTCATAAATGTTGTGGGGCAGTTGGGCCCCTACCTCATGCTGTGCACAAAATGTAGTAATCACAAAGTGATAAAAATATGTTTAGTTTAAAATTAAGTGGTGTGGGGCTGGGAGATAGCTCAGTAGAAGAAGTGTTTGACTGGCAAGTGCAAGGGCCTGAGTTCAATCCCCAGTTCTGCCAAAATAAATAAATAAATAAAATTAAGTACTGTGAGGGCTAGGGAGATAGCTCAGAAGAATAAGCACCTGCCTGGCAAGGGCAGGGTCCTGAGTTCAATCCCTGGTACTGCAAAAAATAAATAAATAAAATTAAGTACTGTGGTTTGGTTCACTGAAATGTTTTACAGTCAATAAGAAAAAGACAAAAGAAAATAGCTCCAACAGACCCTTCCTACAAAAAAAGATGCAAATAATTAAACATGTAAAAACATGGTCAAGCTAGATAGTAATTGTGAAAATTAAAAGCACATTAATATATGACATATATAATGATACATATCATATCTAATGATATGATGTCAAAATATGCAGAGAAAATACAATTAATCCTTTACCCCACACACACACCCTTGCTTTAAGCACACCTATCCCATCTTTCTGGTCACTCTTTCAGAGTCCTCTTTCGTGCATGATACGAGAACACAGTGAATGCTGCTACCCAGGACCGGCCAGTGGAAAGGCTGGCTCTGGGAAACAGCGTGTCCTCACCCACTTCGCTTACTGGATCTAGCCCCGTGTGACTTCCCCGGAGTCAAATTGCTCTTTCCCAAAGGAGCTCTTCTGGATCTTACTCAAAGTCAAAATGACCACGAAAGGTAAATGTTTTGAATCAATTCAGGACATCAAGACAGCTGTGTCATCCCAACTAAAGACATGCATGGGAAAAACTTCCAGACCTGCTTCAGGAAGTGCGAGAGCAGCAGGTAACTGCTTGGAGCAAGGGTGAGTACCTTGAAGGGGATTCCTTAGAACTTAAACATACATTGCATTTTTCGACCATACCTCATACCTAAACCAGGTTAGGAAAAACACTGAAGTTATCCACGCTGGCAGGAACAAGGGAGTGTCCATTTCTGCAAGCCCACTGAAAACTATCTGGCACTCCTCAGTGAAGTTTCAGAAGGGTGCAGCTTCCTTCCCAGTGAGCACACACTGGAGGAAGTCACGTGTGTACGTAGAGTGAGCAGGAGGCACTTTCCCCAGGGGACCCTGGGACCCACCTGGGTCTTCACCTCCTCCGGGCCAGGCTGGCTGAGTTGACCAACAAGAGCCCTTCCTCAGCCTGTCCTCCAGCTGTGGGCGAGGGGTTTATTCTCTACCACCAAGGGGTCTGCCTTCCTTAGGAGGCTTCCACAAGGCACCCAAGGCCCACACACCTGAGGGCAACACAGCCCCACTGGTCCATCTTGCAGATGTTTTTACTCCCTGTCTTAGTTCTCTTGTGCTGCTGGGACAAGACCCACATTCTGGGTAATTTATAAACAATAGAAGTCTGTTTGGCTCCCAGTTCTAGAAGCTGGAAAGTCCCAGAGCATAGTGAAGGCCTCTGCACTTCATCAAATGTGACCCAAGGACAGTGGGCACAGGTAAAACTGCGTCAGACCCTCTGTTATTGGGAGCCTGTATCCTTGACAACTAACCCACCCTGGAAATAAGGACAACAGTCCTTTCCTGGGGACTGAACTCACATGACCTAAACACCTCAAAAAGGCCTCACCTCTTAATACTGATTCCATGACAACTATCTTTCTTTCTTTCTTTCTTTCTTTCTTTCTTTCTTTCTTTCTTTCTTTCTTTCTTTCCTTTTCTTTCTCCTTTTCCTTTCCTTCCTTTTCTTCTTTCTCTTTCTCTTCTTTCCTTCTCTCTCATTTCCCCTCCTCTTCCTCCTCCTCCTCCTCCTCCTCCTTCTTGTGACAGTCTTACCATGTCCAAACTAGCCTTGAACTCAAGATCCTCCTGCCTCAGCTTCCCAAGTCCTGAGATTTACAGGAGTTCACCACCACATCCAGTTTAAACTTCAATATGAATTTGGAACAAACACCCTACCCGTACACCTCTCTTGATCCTCTTTGGAGAAAGTGAGACCTAGACCCAAACGCAAGCTTCTTCCGGGGCCTGCCACCTGGGGTTACTTCTCTTCTCTCCCTCAGGCCTCTGTCCCCACCTCCATCAAATGGGGCAGCCCCTGCACAGGTCTGTCTCTTCAGGTATCTGGGAAGCTTCGGTGACCTGGTGTGTCAGCTACTTTTCTCATTGCTGAGATAAAATATCCAGAACCCATGGTTAAAGAAGGAAAGGTTTATTTAGCTCACAGTTTGTAGTGGTGGCTTCAAGGCAGGGTGGCACATGGCAGCGGGCAACCTTTTATGGTGGTGGAAGATAGCAAAAGCAACAAGGTTGCTTGTCTGTCTGTTTGTTTGTTTTTAACAAGATTGGGGAACAGCATCTTTCTGTCTCTTATATCTTTTCCAGACTGCTAGGTTTAGGGCAATGCCAAACCCATCAGTGACTGATTTACTAATCCTCTATCCTTAATCCCAGCACCACACATGCTAGATCCACCCACCTCTGAAAAAGCCACATGACCCATGAGGCTTTGGGAGACATCTAGACACAAACGTAACACCTGGGATTAGCAGAGCCAGGAAGGGGCGAGTTCCTCCCCGTCTCTACAGGGAGGGTGCACCTCCTACCCTACCTGGCCTCCATTTCTCCCCTGGTTGCCCTCCCACCCCAGGCTGTGCAGGCCTGATTCAGCCCTTCTCCCAGGAGGCCCTTCCTACCTCTGGCTCCCTAATCTGCCAGTCCATCAGCAAGCCCATAAACATTGCCCAAGGGCTCACTGCAGCAGAAAGCATTGTTTTTGATGTTGGGGGTGGGGCTGTGGAGAGAATGCTCAGGGAGCTGAGTGGGAGAAGGACAAGGAGGAACACCTTGTGACCGGCTCATCCAAAATAAGCAGCACCTGGCACTTAGTAGGTGCTCAATAAATCCTGCTTGGACATTGAATCAAACAACTGAGATGCATTCAGATTGCACACGCTCATGCCATGTGCGTGCACTTCTGCAGATACGCTGCCGAGAGCACACACACGAGCATGTGGACACTAGCACGCTGGACCCACCTGCACACCCAGACAACCCTGATGCGAGCGCCCGCTCCAGCTGGCGTCCTCATGCGTGGGAACGCTGCCTCCTGCACAAAGCTCATTTATTTGATTTATGAATATTACAAAAATAAACCTGAACATCTTCTCGGGGATTCTGCGATTCTGACACGGGTCCCCGCGATATTGCTTTTCACTCCTGGTTACCTGAAATTAGCAGAGTAATTCGGAATCTGCATCTTTATTTAAAAGAAAAAAACTGTAGATGCAGAATTATAAAAATTTAATATGCTCCCAGGAAAATGAAAAATGAGAGGTTGTGATCTCGTCTAACACTTTAAAATGTGTTTATTAATTCATGTTTTAAATCATAAGTTTCATTCGGTGAGAGCCATGCACAGCAATAAGCCTGTTTTAAAATATTAATGAATAAACAATATTTCTCTATTGAAATATAACATGCTTCTTTGAACAATGGACCACCAGTAATAAATCAAAACCAGGAGAAAATTGCATTTCATATTTAATACAAGTTGAACTCTGCCTTTTTATAAATGATATCTTTTTTGTTTAATTGGCGTCAGTTCAGATCTAGCAGATTGCTAATAAAATTCTGGATTTCCATATTTAATGATGCGTACACTTTCTGCTGAAATTTTACCAGGAAAAAAGAACCAGCCTTTTATTATCTCCTGAGATGGTGGGGAGAGGTGAGGCCTCTGCTGACGTCCGGCCCAGAGCGTTGGGAGCAGCAGGCTGGAACAGGTGGGCTGAAGAGGCAGATCCAGGCCCAGGGCCCTTCCTTGGCCCCTCACTTCCTGCCCACCCAGCAAGCCTGCTGACCAGAAGTCAGCCAAGCCCAAAGGCCACGAAGTCAGCTTGCCAGAGCTCACCTAAGCTTCGCATCCTTAGGAGGTAGATACACAGGAATGGTGTGTCCACTTCACAGACAAGGAAACTGAGGCTGCAGAGAAGAGGCGCTATGCCCAAGGCCACACACAACTGGAAGGCCACAGAACTCAGCCTGCCTCCTGGGCCCTAGCCCTGCATACCATATCTGGCCCTGACCTCGAGTTCAGGACAACTGGGTTTGATCAACAATGGTGACACGGGACTTGTGCTGGCCATGGAAAATAAATATGAGCAGAAGAGGACCACCATACCCCAGCCCTATTCTGGCCAGGGCACTCTTCCAGGGGCTTTCCCAGCACCAAGCTATCTGTTCTATAATACTTAAAGGCAGGTGTTCGGCAGTTAAGGAAACTGAGGCACAGGGAGGTTGTGTGACTGACTAGCCCCAGGTTCGCACAACTGGCATGAGGTAGAGCCCAGATCCAGCCCTGACAGTTTTGCTAAGGGGTCCAGGCTGGCAGAGTCTCTGTAATGGGGGAACTCTCTCACTTGGAGGTTTGGCTCCTTACAGTGGGGAGCCACTTGCAGGGCCCAGCAAGAAGCAGCTGCTAGCCACTGACTAAGCATGCAGCACCCAAGTCACAGGGTTGTGGGTGGTCAGGCTCTGTGGGGCTGGGGCCAGGGTCAGCAGACCTTTCATTGGCCTGAGATGCCAATACAAATTGAATCCAGGGCCTTGCACCCACCAGGCAAGCCCTCTGAGCTACATTCTCAGCCCTTTGTGCTTTGAGATAGGCCTCAAGGAGTCATTAAATTGCCCAGGAAGGGCCTGAACCTTCCTGTCTCAGCCTTCCAGAGTTCTAGGATATAGGCATGAGCCTCCACACCCAGCCTTTTTGTTTTGTAGTATTGAGGATCAAATCCAGGGCCTAGCACACACTAGGCAAGTGCTCTTCTACTGAGCTACACCTCCAGCATTTTTTATTTTGAAACAGGATCCCAATATTTTACCCAGACAAGGCTCAAACTTACAATCCTCTTGTCTTAGTCTCCTGAGTAGCTGGGGTTACAGGCCTGTGCTACCACATCCAGCGGTACAGTGGACTTTTAATATGAGTCTGGGTTCACACACCCAAACTCATGTTCCGGCTCTATGTACATATGCCTTCAGCTTCATCATCCATAGAACGGGGGTAAGCGTGGGACACAGGTAGATGCTGTGAGGATGTGACAGAACCTGGGAGCAGATAGAGAGGAAGTGACTATAATGGTGTCACTCCTGCCTCCTGGGACTTGTCTTTCTGGCTCTTCCTGGTGTCCTCCCCTCCCAGCCTCTTCAGTGCCCACTCTCCTTCCCTCCTCCTCCTGGAGCTGCTGCTTCGAAGTTCAGGTCAGGTCACGAAGTGCCCCAAAGGCCAGCTCTGCCTGGGGACACAGTGATCTGGGCCCGGCCTTGAAGGACAGGCATTGTCCAGAGGGTGCAAGGGTTGTCTAGGACAGGCAGCAAGGAAACAGGCTCAGGCCACAAAGTCTTTCACAAGAGCCCACCAGACCACAGAAGGCAGAACAGGATTCAAATATGCAGCCACGGGGCTCCAGCTCAGATGCAGGGCAGCCGTGGGGCGGCAGGGCCAAGGGTCCGGGGTGCACATGCAGGGAGGTACTCAGCTGCTACTGACACAGTTGCCCCCCACCAGAGGTTCCCTGTCCCCACTAGTCCTGGTGCCAGGTCCAATCCAGTCCAGGAACACAGGCCATTCCTGTCCCTCATCCCTAGCATTTTGGTCCCTAGATACAGGTGGCACCTTGCAGTCTGTGATGTCCATCAGATACACCCAGCACAGCTCCTCAGGCCACTGAGGCCAGGGTGGTGAGCTTTGAGCTCTGAGGAGAGAGAGGCAGGTTTCCCCAGTGACCTTCCCTCATGCAGGAAGCTCTGTGGACCACTGCCTCTGGGGCTCATGGTCCTGCAGCAATCTGTCTGGCAAATAAAGGCACCAGGACAGGCCTCAGACCAGGGTAAGGCTTACTTGGTATACTTAGAGGTCCCCCACCCCTGGGTTCCTGTGTGAAGACCGACACTTGTCAGGCTGAAGCAATTTCTCAATGTCAAGGTCCACACATTCGTGAACATGTATGTTCACACACGGAAACACACTTGTGCCCTTCTGCACGAACACACTGTGTGTGGGAACGGGGCCCTCGCTTGTGAATGGGGCTAGTTCACCTCGCTTGTGAATGGGGCTAGTTCAGGTGGCTTCCTGTTATTTCCTGTGCCCTTGCAACCTCCCTTCTCCAGTCTTAGGAGTCAGAAGCCTACTATAGTTTGGATTTGGATTTGATATGCCCCCTAAAACTTGCAGTAAAGGATTAGCTGCTAGTTGTCTTCATTTTTTTGTTGTTTTTGAGACTATCTCACTATGTGGTCAGGCAGGCCTCAAACTCGTAGCACTCCTCTTGCCTCAGCCTCCTGAGCACTGGGACTATAGGTGCATGCTTCCATGCCAGCAGCTGAAGGGCTTTTTGATAAATGACGAGAACACAAAGAATCATGGATTAATCAATACATTGATGAAATCAAAATTTGACAGCACTTTTGGGAGGTGATGGAAACAGGAAGAAGGTCTAGGAGGAAGAGAAGATGGAGGGTCACAGGGATGTGGCAGTGGTCCCTGGCCCCTTCCCATCTACCGCTGGCTCCTGGCTGCCACAAGGTGAGCAGCTCTGCACACCTTTCCCCCACGATGCTGCCGTCTTCCCACAGGCTTAAAGCAACAGAGCCAGCAGACCAAGGGCATGGAACATAATCTCCGAATCTCCAGAGCTTCTTGCAATAGGTTGCTGGCCCAAGACAAAACCCAAGATATTCTTAGGAGAGATGTCTGAGTACACTAAAGAAAATCAATTTATGTATCTATGTGTTATGCTTCCACAGGATATGTTTCATAAAACCACATAGCACAAAGATCGTTTTGTGTATGAAGATAAGACAGGCTGACCTGCAAGCTAATTGCATCATGCAAATAACTATTTAGCCATGGGAGAGATTCCTAGAGGCAGGCTGAGTACCCACATGAGGGAGGACAGCTTTGGAGGGCAATCTATTTTGTAAAGTTTACCCTCACAGTCTAAGTGCCTCAAGATTAATGGCAATGGTGGCCCTGGACCTTGTTTTGCCTGGCTCTACCAACTGAAATAGTAAAACAGTTGTATTTATCATAGACAATTTGCTGCAACTGATTAACATTAATCTGATTTCCTGTGAGTCAATTTCCTTGAGATATAGTAAACAGGCCAATTACCTGCTATGGACCTCTTTTATTATAAAGGTTTAGACATTAGCAACAGGCGTGTATGTAAATATATGGACTTTCCTATAATCTGAACAAAACAAAAACAATGTTTAATCTAGTTAAAGAAGCTCTACTCAGTCTTATAGATTACAATGTTAGAATTTTCAAAAGGAGGTTGAGAAGCTGCAGAGGCATTGGTTTTCAATGGTGTCTGAGGCCCACTTTTCCAGACAACCTTTCACTTGCCTTTTAGCTATTAATTAAGGAAGTCAGAAGTCACGGAGGTGAAGAAGTGAATATGACAAGGTTTTGGTCATTAAACAGTAAGTCCAACAAGCTCCAAAAGCATCCTTAGGTAAGAAGATTATGAACACCAGGGACAGGAGACCTGGGGTCAAGGCATGGCCTCTTGCTGTCCCAGGCCTATGAGCATTGTTTTCCTCATCTGTGAAAAGCAGAAATGCTTTCCTTGTAGTGCTATTGAGCACAAGGGATGGAGTGGGGACTCAGGCCGGCCAGGAGGTGGCTTAGCCCACACTAGCTCAGCCTCATCAGCATCTCGCAGCCCCTCAAGGGGGGACATTTGCCACCCAACACCCCACAGCTGGTTCTGCAGGGCTCAAGGAGTGGAGGAAGAAATGGCACCAGCATTTAATCATGAAAGCAAAAAGTTTATTCATGTTTGAAACTACATATAACTACCACGAGGAAGACTTTTTCAATCCAGGGTGTAATCCAGTTAGAAAGGAACACGAAACGTTTTTAATACATTAGAATCACCGCCACAAATTATTTTCATGACTCAATCAGTTTCAGAATCGCATACAATACAAAAAGAGAAAGGAAGGGGCCCCATCACACAGGGTGAAATATACAGTACTGAATACTGAAATCTGAATGCATCACAATTAGTCGCTGCTTTTATTTTTTGCATGGATTAGTAACAAGATGAAGAACATTCAAAATGTTTTTCAGTATTTACAACAGTTTTACTGATCCTGTGTTAAATTAAGACCCAATGTTTCCACTCCCAGTTTTTTAAAAGTTGCAAATGCAACCCTGATTTTTCTTTTTAAAAGATTACAATGTACATTACATTTTATGAAGGAAACAAAGAGTTAATTACAAGATGCAAAAAGATAAGAAAGAGACAAACTACAGCGTGAGTATTGTTCAGAGGTAGTAAGTGAGCACTCTAAGCTACAGAACATGTTGAAATTCTATTGGTTTGTATGAGTTCGCATGAGGTAATAAAGCTGTGTTCTGATTGGTGAGATGTATAAATACTCTTTTGCTACACTATATACAACACTCCAGAGAGCAGGGCCTTTTGTGGATGCCCAGAGGATGTAGCAAACCTTGACAAGTCTGTGCAGCACCCAGTGCACACCATAAAACCCCAGACGATCTCATGTTCACCTCCAACAGCAGCAAGCATCTTCGGCTCTCAGAACAATCTGGATCCATAATCTCATTACTGAGCAGACTCTGTACACTGGTGCTTTCAGAGAGAGAAAAGAGGCTACCAGTCTCTGATCTAATTATAACAGAAGAGATTGCAACATAAATGTAAGGAGGAAGGTTCTTAAACACAACCATTAGTAACAGAGATAGCCAAACAACTCTTATTAACCCCATTAATGACATGAAAGAAAGACAAAGTCTGCGATGGAAATATGCAAGAGTTCAATTTAGGTGAGGTGAATCTTTGCATCTGCTCTAACGCTTGAGGTTTAGCATATATTGTTCTTCTTACCCTTAAGGCCAAGTAATTGGCAACTGTGAAACCATTAATGTAAAATATTGATAATAAATTATGATAAAATAGCTATAGGACTGTCAACAATGTTAAATCTTGGCCTAATTGGATAAAGTGCTTTTTTCCCCCCCGACATTGTGTGTTTTAAGTATAAATACAAATGATTATGATTCCTTAAAAAACAGATTTACCAAGTTCTCTAATAAGATAAGGTTTTACAGTAAAGCTGTAGATGGTGGGCTACAAAACCGCTTTCCTTTTCCTCCTATTGCTCTGAATGCACTTATCAAGGCATGTCAGCTCAGGGAAAAGTGTGGCCGGGATTAGTTAGAGGTATCCGAGTGCACACTTCCCGGGCCTTCTGTAGGAGAAGTCACAGAAGATGGAGTTGTTGCATCCTGCCAGCCTCCATTAGCCTGAAAGGACAAACACGGTTTAGCGGGCGCACGTCTACATATTAATTCCACTCCCCAATTTAAAACACCCAGATGACAACATGAGAGCAGACATGCATTAGCAAAATGTATTTTTCTAAACCCACTTTGGCAGGAGTGGGAAGCATGTGTTAAAGTGGGATTAAATGCATGTAAAACAAATCCATCCCATCAAGCAAAGACTTGGCAATAAATCAGGATGCAGGAGAAAGGCTTTAGCTAGTCCCAAGCTGGCAAAGATATCGGCCTTTGATCAGCTGGTAGAAACAAAGTGACTCAAAAGAAATTTTTTGAGAAGGGGCAGTAGAGCGGCTCAACGCAATCCCTGGGCGAAGCCACCAGCTCCATGAAGTAGAAACTTCAGCCTGGCTGCATCGCGGTGTCCATACAGAAGGTGTCACCAACTTTCTGTACATGCCTGACAGTTACTGTAATCCTTGGAAAATGAGGGCCAGAATTTCCCTCCAAATAGGATCTCCTACAATGAAAATGCATGAACTATGGAGAAGCACACACTATTCAAATCCGAATTCCAATTATCTATAACTGGAACCCTTGGTGGAGATGTTGCTAACACTTTGCCCATGCCGCTGGCCCTTCCTGCCTCCAACCTGCATCAGCACTAACAGTACTCTGAAACAAATTTGCCTTATGTCTTGGCCTATAGAGGCAATTGCTGAAATCAATGTCTGATCAGATTTCTGCTATGGCAGACAGCTTGTCGCTACATATTTTTATGTCAGTCAAGAAGAGGGAGGTGCTGGGCCTGTGAGTTGGGCAACACTGAGTGGAAGTGACGAGGCCTTTCTGGAGGAAGGCAAGGGGGAACTGCTGACACCCAGTGCCTGTGGCTCCATCCAGCCCCTGCTCCATGCCGCCTGGCCCAGCCTATGTCAACACAGGTACAGGTTGTGAGGGCCCTGCCTCCCTCCTTCCCTCATCTTCCGCAGGTTCAGCCAAACATCTTCCTGTGGGCTTGTGCGCTGAATCTGCTGAGAGCCCCCTAGATCCTGCCCAAAGCCTGCTACCGATGCTCCTTTCCCTGGAATTGCTGCTCGGGGGAATTCTCTGGCTTCTGACTTACGGCAGTTCTGCACAGAAAGTGCCTTCCCTCTGTCTAGGGCCTAGGAAAAGGGGGTGGTGGGCCCAACAGTACCACAGCGATGACAGGCTCAAAGAAAAATTTTTAAAACCCCACAGACAAAACATGGCACTTTTTTCACAAGCCTCAGTCATGCTGGTTGGTTAGTGACAAGCCCATGTGTGTTGAGTGACTCTAAAAAATCCTTTTCTCTGACTGAAAGGTAAACCAATCCTCCTTCAGGTATGACAATCTCCTTAGGAGAAGAAAACTTCCACAGATATAAGTCCAAAGATATTCCATCTGAAGTAAATACCATTCCTCTTTTATCCAAGTTTATAAACAACAAATGTACAATATTTTCACCCAGCATGGCAACTGGAGGAGCAGTTGTCAGCAAGCATTCTTTTTTTTCAAAATAAATTAATCCTTACGCTGGTGGTTTGAGATTATGCACTGTATTATACAACAGCGCCTTATCAAGCCTCATCAGCGAAGATGGAATTCATGTCTGTAAAATGCTGCAGGCAATCACAGTTTCATATTTTATCATGTTGATAAGGATATCGCACATTCTCTGAAGCATTTCAAAACACTTAAATGAAAAAGGAGAAATGCAACTAAAAGGCTTTTTATATGGTTTGTTGTGGGTTATTATGAGTTATTTATAAACCCAAAAAGAAAGATTTGACATTTCAAATGTAAAAGATTTGAGTATTTAATGGTCCTTTTTCCCCTTTACAATTGAACATCTTCAATCACTTTTAAAATCATTAATATTTACTTTCATAGCAAGCCAAGCCCTAAGGAAGGCATGTTTTGTCCATTTTCTTCTCGAGCTTATTCTCTCAAGCCCCATTTTCCTGCAGCCTGGAGTCCTGGACTCTGTCCACTGCTCCCTCCGGGATGCACCATGCTGGCTCCATCCCTTGTCCCCTATCCTACCCGCAGCCCAGCTGGGTGTTTTTCCATTTTTCATCCACGTCAAAAGGAAAGTCTGGGTGGACTGGTAATCATTTCCTCCATAATTAAAATCGAGAGGTCATTCAAATTGCCGAACATGTTTAGCAATCCATGATCCACACTGACAATACAGTAAGAGCCTTTTAAGAACAGAATTCTTGCTTAGCTATGTTTGTTGATCAATCTGGGGCCCTTCACGGTTATCACCTTCACCTGCTCTGTGCTTGGAAATTTTGCCTGCTGTTGATTTTAGGATAAATGATGTTTTTCACCATCTCCATGGAACACACTGTGGCCTCTAGGAAATGGTGTCCTAATGGGTTGATGGTCAAGTCCCCACTGATGACAGGACACCAGTCACTTCTGGGCATCTGTGAGGTAACACCAAGCATTGGGGTGCATAAAATAAAAGTGCAGCAAAAATGGTGCCTTCCCTAACAACCAGCAGCATAGGAAGCCAAGTCAAATAGCTATTAATGTATTTATTGGCCACTTTCCCTGACACCATTCCTGCAGCCAGCTCCCCAAAGTACTCACATTTAAATTATGTGGACTATACAGTGAGTTTCCTCCAAGGCCATCACTGTAGCCTCCCGTCTGATTGATAACATGACGGAGGGTATCCACCTAGAAGTGAGATGAAACAAGATTCATCATCCCAAATCTATTAAAACATCATCACTTACAAAAGGAAACAATTTGAATTATGTGTGCCACAAGGGTTTAGCATCTTCATTGAGAGACAAATTTATCAATCAAATGTGACTGGCAGAATTTCAGCAATTCTGTGCATATTTAAACTCACATGTCTTTGTTTTTTATGCCAGCCAAACTATAACATCTTCATGGCAATTCAGACTTTCCACCTACAGCAACTAAATGCTGTGGGTAAAAACCTACTTGTAAATATATATTCTGGATCTCTCTCTCTCTCTCTCTCTCTCTCTCTCTCTCTCTCTCTCTCTCACACACACACACACACACACAGAGGTAAATGCACACAAACTCTATGAGCAGTTGTTCTCAATTAATAGGAGGAGAAAAGAGTTGAACCCAGAATATACTTTAAGAATTCAGGCTTTTAGATAGACTTAGAAAACTACAGAAATGAAACAGAGAGGTATGTTCTCAAATCACATACACACTGGCACACATGATTTTTCTGTTCTGTTCTGTAACAAAAGTAAGATGCACCCCACCCCTCTCCATGAGCTCAAGCCAGAGCCGAATGCATTCACAAAGTTTATCAGGATTAAATCAACAAAAGTCACTGTTCATTTGCCTTCTCATTAGATTACATGTGGGGCAGATGGGTCATGTTTGGGAGCACCCAGCACAGGTTCTGCATGGATGTACAGATCACTTCCACAGGGTCAGAGGAAGGAGTTTTGAGCCCAAACCCTACCCTGCCAGAAAGGCCCCAGTTGGGGCATCTCTCCTACCTGTGATTGCACATTGGCTCCGACTTGGGACCCTTGGTAAGAATCCCCATTCAGACTCTGCATGTTCATGAACATGTCCCCAGAATTTGGGAGGTTAAAAGAACCAGAAGAACCTGGAAAGGAAAGAGTTAAGTAGCTGAATAACAGAGAGCTACACGCATAATCCTCAAAGAGGTAGAGGCAGGGAAAGGAGAAAAGATACAGAAGGGAAGGTTGTATACAATATAAGGCATTTCCAGATCTAGGAGAATGGTGAATAACCCCAGAGTTAGGTCCTGTGATTCTCTTTACATCAAGGAGAGGCCTTACTGGAGGGGAAGCCTGACCAAAAAACCAAAGAGACAAATGGAAATAAACAGAAAAACACTGTAGCTGCCCTGGCACCTTCCCCTCTTTTCATTCACCTCCAGTACTTGTTCACTGCCAGAGCTCTTCAGCATCTTTATGTGTCATGCTAGTAATTACCTACAAGGACACGTTTTTCTGATATTTTCTTTCTTAGCCATAATTCTACTTTTTCTTTCACCTGTGTTTGTGTCCCATTAAAAAGAAAGTATGTGCATGTGACAAAACAAATTTTAACAGAGCTTCTTTTTGAATTTTTCCCCACTAAACATTTAAATATGTATTAAAAGATCTGCTCAAAAAACCCTTGAACTGCTCCCCCAGCCCACCTTTTGGACTGTCTACACAAACTTCACTATCATTCAAATTCCCTTTAATTGTAAGGTATTTCTCCCTCCATCAGAAATGTCACATAAAATTTTGCCCAAATGTGCTAGACAAAGAGTTGAGAGTCAAGCACAGTCTCCCTCACATCTGACCACCACACCACCACAGCACAGCAGAGGCCGGAAAAGTGTGGAGTTGCAGCCCATCAGGCGAAAGCCGCTGATAGTTGTTCTCTACAGACCACTACTGGCCCATTTCCCACCCCTGCTATTTCATTCTTTGATGATCTGCTGCTGACCATAGAGCGATACACAGAACAACATAGCCAAAGCAATCACTATGGTAGCGGTTCATCTAATCACTGAATTAAAGGCCTCCACTAAGTATACACATTCCAGACTTGACCAGTAGAGTGGTGTTCACTGGGAGCGGTGAGCTTACAAGGGTTGGTCACCACTCACTCACTCATCCCCAAACAAACTTGCATCTCAACATAAGTCTTCCCTTAGAAATCCAGTGTGTCCTCAGTACGGCTCCTGTTTCATGCCCTGTGGGATAGGACGCTGTGGCATAAGGTGGCCTGGCCAAGAGGGAGTGAGCGCCCAGTACGCACCAGAATTTGGCGTGGTGGGTGAATTGGTCTGGTTGTTCTGCACAGCTGCGGCCACTGCATGTGCAGCTGTCACGGCTGTCTTTGCAGCATAGAGGTTGGCTTCTTCCTGAAACTTGCCGATATTCTTCTTGTACCTGATTCGTTTGTTGCCAAACCAGTTGGATACCTACAAATTGGAGAAACAAGGAATTAAAAGAGGAAGAAAAGTCAAAAAGGAAGAAAAAGTAAAACTTCTAACATTAACTATTGGACACCAAGAGAATAAATACCCTAGGAGACAATTTCTAGCCTGTAATCTCAGATCCTATGGACAATGTGTAATGATTTTGGTAAATTTTTTCATATACACATTTTGAATAATGCTGCTTTTTAGAGTTGGCCACAGTAAGAAAGTGGCTAGGAGCACTGCTCATACAAATTATCCAATTGGCACATACACCAATGAGTATATAAGTAATTAGGCCCCCTAAAAGTAGCTGAAAAGCTAAAGGAAATATTTGTTGTTAGGTAAACAATAAGGCAACACTTGAGAGAGGACAGTTTATTCTTTTTGGGGGGGTCTGGAACAATTCTGGCAGCTGTAGGGGAGAATCATGTTTAGTCTGTTGAGAAGAGTAACACCAATTAATAATGGATGAAAAATCCTATTGTCTCCAGCCGTAGAAGGTACTGCATGTCTGCCAAGGTGGCTGCTCAAGCTCTGCCAGTTAACACATGAGAAGGTCCCAATTTGGAAATCCAAGTGCAGTACTTCTAATAAGATCAAATGCAAATGTAGATGCAGAGGAACAGCTCTGCACTTCATCAGGTGAAATATACTTATTTCTTTCATAAACTACTTATGATGTCAGCCGGTGCAAATAGCAGAGATTTCTATAGAGAATCTTGGTGGCAGATAGATTTATCATGTTTCAGGGACAGCGAAACTTCAGCCCAAGATGCATGGCTTAGAGTTACATGATGTATTCAGGTACTTGTAGTTGAGCTATACAAAGTAGTAGCTGAAAGCCATCTAGCAATTTATAAGATGATATACCCATGCAGTGTATCAAAGGATCTTGCCTCTTTTTTTGTTAAAGTAACAATTTACACATAGTTTTCAATAATTTCTTAATGATCTGCCAAAAGAACATGTTGTTGTGGTATCAGGGTCACTGGTCTCCCCTAAAGATACTATTTTCTAACAGCAACTCAGGAGCCCTGAAGAAAAATAAGGAGTGCTATGTATTTCAGAGCCCTCTAACCCAGTTTACACCAATGGGCATCCCTGATGACCACCTCTGCCAAGTCTTTAATTGCTTTGGAAACAAGACTCTCATTCTTCAACCCATGGCGTTCATCCTTCTGGGAGAAGCCAGAAAGTCCTGGCAAGGGGGCCACTTGAGGAAGACAACATTGGCCTGACTGCTGCCCACATGCTGTCCCATCCTGGGAACACCATGTGCACACCTGTGCACAGACAAGTGACACACTTGCTGAGGACCCATAAAGTATGCCTGGGTTCCTCAAGCAGAAAAGAAGCCAAAACCCATCAGGAAATAAATGTGGTACAGATTGGTACTTGCAAGTTGTTGCTGTTCTACCATCATTTTGTTTGATTTATTTTTATCTTTTGCCCTCTTTGCTTCATATTACATATGGGGGGGTATAATAACTGTCATTTAGCGACTTTTAGATATAACAAGTACAGCTCTTTGTGCTTGTTTTCTTATTTAATTTTAACAATCTCAAGGGCTAGGTGGTTGATGGAGGTAGGTAGTTGATCCAGGAATCTTCAGTCCCAATTCCAATGGCCTTGTGTCTCTCTTCAACTTGTCTGCCTTCTCAGCAGACTCTGTCTGATGCTTGTAATCTCCACTCATTTTTCTCAGAACTCTCTCTTTGTGTGGATTCTTTGACATTCTGCTACACCTCCCCCAGTGTCTATTTCATTCACAATGTGTGAATGTGTGTGCTTCTCTAAGACTCAACTCTCACCCCTTCTTTTTTTATCCATATGCAAAATTTTAGTTATTCTTTTTGTGTGGGTAACTCCCAAATTTCTATCTCTATTCCTAACATCTATGAAGGATTTTAGTTCTCAGATTAAACAGACTTCCATGTAGATGTTCTGTCAGGACCTCCAGTTCCACAAGTCTAAGGTGGAGCTCAGATGTCCTCTGAATCTGCCTTTTTGGCTGTGCTCATTTCTAGCATCTCCATCTGCAGAGATGTGGTATTCACTGCCCCACATGGCCCCATCCCACTGTTGCACAGTCCTTCTAGATGAACTGAAATCTGGTTCCCTTTCTTCTCCAGTCATCTAGATAGTCAAAACTTGGCTGCCAGCTCAGCCTGAAGGACCTGCTGCCTCCTGGTGCTGGCCTTCTGGTCCTCCCTTCTTTGGGTCCCACAAGCTACAGGGGCAGTGTGTGGGAACTCTAGAGAATATGGCAGCAGGAGGAAGAGTCAAGAGAGAGCACAGGGAGGTGGTGATGAGAATCTGAGCCAGACAAAGCAGCAGGTGGAGTGGTCACCAATGAGCTGGATGGAGGTGAGGAACGTGGGGAATGCAGAGATGATGCTATTATGGGGACCCAAGCAGGACAGTGACAGATACTGGGGGGAGGGGTCCTATACCTGAAGAGGCCAGCCTCAGTAATTATTAGGATCCACTTCCACCCAGCAGAAAAGTTTTGAATCCGATGGAAAAAGAAACCTGAAGGTATGGGTTATGATTGTGCTTGTTAGAGCAAATCCTCCCAGGATCGACCTTACTTTTCACAACAAAAGCCCTCAGCTCCAGAGGCAGGATGGGAGCTCCTCGCACAAAGCTGCTTTCACAAGCAATACCACTCTGGCTTTCCTGAACAAGCCTGGCAGGCCTCAAAAAGAGTTAAAGATTGAATATATCTACAGTACAAAGGGAGACAGTCCCAGTTGAAAGGGAATTTGGCATTTCTTAAGCATAATTAATGAAAATTCCCCAACTCAGAATTTAGCAACAAAGGCCTATCTTAGAATTCTCTTCTTCTAAACAATTCTCTTTTGGATTTAGTACTTTGTAGTTAATATTACCTTGACAATCAGAGAAGCTATAATACATTAATGAAACCTAGCCTGGAAAATCAGATTACAGCTTTATTAACAGTTTCATAATTGAGGAATCTCTGTACCATTGAAGGTCTCATCTCTACATATGTAAGAATCTTCTGTTTATGCACACCCCTGGACCAATCAAACAACAGTCATCACTAATAAAGGTTTATTTAATTCTCACAGTAAAATTTTAATATCACCAGCAGCCTGGGGAAGCTTTAGCAAGTGGATTTGCTTGACATCAGATCGTTTCTATTCTGCTAGTCCCAATACTTCTTAATCTTTAATATCAAGGCAATTAAAATTAATGGCCACTCTTCCGAAGCTACTGTGGGCAGTGTTTCCTTGACATCAATTGTTTGATGGGATTACCTACAGGTTAAACTAACAAGCAAGGTTTAATTGGAAGCAATGAAAGAAACAGTGATCATACATTATGTTTAACCTGCATAACCACATTTAAATGAATATCTAGAAATGTTAAACTATTTCTCAAATTAAAATATGCATGTCACATTCTGATATCACAGATTTGGGTACTGTTACAATCAGCTATTAAGACCATACTGCTGCAACTGAGATCAATGTAATTAACATATAAATGGACACCTAAATTCAGGAATTTTTCTTCACTTTTTAAAACCAAATAGATACAATTAGTTGCAAAAGAAGCCTTCTGCTTTTCCAAAAGCTACAGGATATCTGCGGTCCTTCCTACACAGCCTGCTAGAGCACAGTGTTCTACAGATAGCAGAGCTTGCTCAATCTCTGAACTGGATGGGCTGTACAGTGGTCCCGGAATAGAAACAACAGGAAATTGGTGAAGGGAAAAGGAATACATTGCCTATGCTTCTCGTTCGAGCAACACATCGATTCATGACTCTAGCTGTGTCAAAGACAAAAGGCCAGGCAAGAAATTTAAGATCAATTAAAAACGAGAATAAAAGCATAAGTATGTTCCTTCTTCTACTGATGTTCATTAATGTCAGCCTCCAGACTAAGCGTCTGGTAAAGTCTGCTGGTTTAGATTTTTTTGATAAGGCCAAGAGGTGGCCTAAAAAGCTTCTGGTCTCTTCCTGTACTTACGGCCATGCACTTCTCCCTAAATTCAGGAATTTTTCTCCCTAAATTCATGAATTTCTTCAATTCTACAGTGCCAATCAGTCTGAAAAGTAAAAATGTTTTCAGGCAGGGTTGTTGTTGGTGGTGTGACTCAAAGCATGTGAGGTCCTGGGCTTGATACCCAGTATTGAAAGACAGACAGACAGACAGACAGACAGACAGACAGACAGACAGACAGAGGAAGAAGGAAGAGGAGAAGGAGGAAGAAGAGGAGGAGGAGGAAGGGAAGGAAGGAAGGAAGGAAGGAAGGAAGGAAGGAAGGAAGGAAGGAAGGAAAGAAAAGAAAAGAAAAGAAAAGAAAAGAAAAGAAAAGAAAAGAAAAGAAAAGAAAAGAAAAGAAAAGAAAAAAGAAAAGAAG
>NW_004524714.1:4084084-4099588 GCF_000260255.1 Octodon degus
AGAAAAGAAGGAAAGGAAAGGAAAGGAAAGGAAAGGAAAGGAAAGGAAAGGAAAGGAAAGGAAAGGAAAGGAAAGGAAAGGAAAGGAAAGGAAAGCAGTGTTTCCCACATACCCACACAGTACAATAATAAGTACATTTACTTTTTGGGGAGCTGTTTTACATTCTTCAAAGAGCTTTTACTCATCCTCTCACTTAAAACTATTGACTCTGAGGTAATGCAGATGTAGGCTGAACCACACAGTGGTTAAAGGCTCTGGTCTCAGTCTGGTTTCAAATCTACTCTGTTATTTATAAAAATCAAAGATTTTTAGAAAAGTTATTCTGGTTTTTTTAGAGTATCCTCTCACATGAAATGAGACTAACAACAATGATAGTGTATCTTCCCACAGAATCTTGTTTTATTTTTCCCTCACAGAATCTTGGGTGCATTAGTGATTTTTAGGCACACAGCATGTACTAGATAACTATTAGCTATTATTATTACCCATGTTTTATCAGTGAAGAAGCAAGAGCAAGATTGTAGTCAAGTTGGGCTGGGGAGATGGCTCAGTGGAATAAGTGCTTCCCTGACAAGCACAAGGGGCTGAGTTCAATTCCCAGTTCCTCAAAAAAAAAAAAAAAAATTGTAGTCAAGTTGATCAAAATCACACAGCAAAGAGAGATTCTGCCCTAGGACTCCCTGTCAGCAGTTTTCATTTTTAAAATCAGTTGAAAATGGGTTACTGAGTTCAGTGCTGTTCTAGCTGCTATGGAGAGATTTTAAAAAAAAACACACACACACACAAAAAAAACCAAAACAAATAAACATGGCTTTTCTCTGACTAGCATGAAATCAGCACTGGACACTCAAGGTACTAGCAGAGCTTGCAGGGTGAAGATAATCTCACACTGAGATGTAGAGAACAGATTCTTGAGTGGAATGGGGATTTGCTGGAAAAGACATCCCAGCTGGTCTGGAAAATCAAGGTAAAGAAGAACTAGGACTAGACCTAAGCTTCAGTTCAGCTACATTCCACAGTACTTTTATTAAGGCTCCACATTTCAGAGACAACAACCTCCAGAAGTTCATGTTGCTATAAAAAAGCCCAAAATGTATGCTGCTGTCTATCTCCTCCCTGGATTGCCCTCAAATCCCAGAGGTGATTAGTTCTTTTTTCTAACTTAATTTCCCCCTCTCCCTTCTTAACCTTTGAAGTCTCTTATGGCATAAGTAGGAAAAGCAATTGTTCAAAAGGAATGGTGGTGAAACTGGCATGTGTGTTATTTCTTTTTAAGGCAAAATATGTTAATGTACCAGTTGTTTTTTCTAAACTACTAGCTTGTGCTCACTTTGGCAGCACATACACTAAGAAATTCTAAACAAAACTCTCAGTGCTCAGGTTTAACTGCATTGATGGCGCTTTGGCATAAATAAGTAGGTTTTGAGCAGCAGTATGGATACTTGTCTCTAAAAAGCTCACCACCACTGTTCTAAAGGAAGAGGCAGGGAGAAAAGGTGGGAGTGGGGATGGGTGGAACAAGGGCACTTGCAGGACTGGCAGGCTGTGTGGCCATGGGCTTATCACCCCTTCCCCACCCTGGGGCTCACAGTGAGGACTGAGTGGGTGGAACACCTGAGATTCCTAGAACTACAGCCAGAAACATTCCAGAGAGGCTGCCTGGGGCTGGGTGCCTGTCCAAGGTCAACTCTAAACACTTTTTTCTGGAATCCTTAAAGTAACTGTAAAACATCATGTACTCTGCATACACTTTTTTTTCTCTCTTGCACATCTTAGAATTCTGCATCTACAATTTTTCATTATGTCTTAAAAGTTGTAAACAATGTTATTCAGCACATCATAAATGTTGACATTTTAAAATAAAACTGTAACACTATTCTTTAAAATGTATCCAGCCAAATACAAATAGCACAGCAATTCAATACCCACCACCCATTTTACAAATATATCTCTTCTCTAAGTCTAGAAATTTACACTCTTTTTTTTGTTGTTCTTGAAAGTAAATTTCCATTTCATTTTACTCCCATATCATCCTAATGCAATACACTTTTATGTTCTATAAAAGATATATATGGAAATTGAAATTTTAAAATTGTTTTAATTTCCTATAAGGCTATACATATTTAATATTTCTTTCTGGAGTAAGCTATCAGTCTAAAATTGGTCAAAGCAATACAAATACTTATTTTGACAAATAAATGTGCTTACTTTGAGCAATAAGTAAGGTTTTATTATGCATGCACTTCTTAATCAGATGGGTGAGGATTTATAAAGTGCTAAATGAAGGAGTTTTGGTTACTACTAATATCTTATGCTATCTACTACGGGGTACCTAAGAAGTCACACAGGGGCAATGAACTTTGGGGCAATGAGTGGGAATATCCCTTCTTTTGTAAAATGGGAAAAAGGCAAGAAAGGGGAAGGGGCAAGATGACAAGTGACATGATGTTCAACAGGACAGCAAATTTCAGCAGCAAATTTCAGGAAGGAGTACACAAGGAAAGCCTTGTGGGAGCCTACAATCATGCATGGAATCCTCTTTGGAGAAGACCCAGCTGCTGTATGGAGAACCTGTCCCTCCTTTAAAGCGTACTGCCCTAACCCACTAGCTAACTCTGGGCACAGGTTAATGCCTTTATGTGAGCACAGTGTGGGGCCCGTTGGGCAAGGTGTTCCTAGAGAAGACCTAACTATAAGAAAGGGGTTCACTTAGGCAGCCCCCTCCATGTGAGACAATGACCTTTTACAGCTAGACAAAGAGTAAATTTATCACTCTGGGAAATGAGAAACAATCTGATTAGAGAAATAAACCTAAGGGAAGGACGACTTAGCATAACCTTATTATTATTTACTTAATATTTAGCATAACCTTTCTGGAGAGTATGCCAGCAAATATATACATGCTTTCTGGCCAGCATTATTACTAAAAACTTAAAAAAAAAAAAAAAAAAGAAAAAAAAAAAGAAAAGAAAAAGAAAAAGAAAAAGAAAAAGAAAAAGAAAAAGACTGGGTCTTGCTACACAGTTCAGGCTGCCCTTGAACTCATAGTGATTCTCCTGCTTCAGCTGTCCAAGACTATTGGTATGTGCCATAAAAATTTACCTTGAAAAACTATTTAGAGATATTAAAGCATAAACTAGTCCTATTTATGTGAGAAAAAATAAATTTATAATGTAATGCATCTGTATGATGAATAAATTACTGATTAAAGATTACATTGAAGAGAAATTTTTACTGATATGGGGGAATATTCGTAATATATTGTAAAAAGAAAAAAGTTCTTTATTCATATATAATTTTTTATAAAAAATCATACAGATATACGCACATGTATGCTGAATAAAAAAGTACTAAGCCACATGCACTATTATGTGACAATCATTTAGAAAGGGTTTCAAAGTACAGTCAAGGATAGCTTAACTTCAGGAATAGATTCTGTGAAACATGTTTGGGTGCAAACTTCATAGCGTGCACTTACACAAACTAAGAGAGATAGGATGTCACAGGGTAATGTAACCGTAGAGGATCATTCTCCTAAGTAGTCCATAGTTGACTAAAATACAATGTAACATGTGAACGCAATTTCAATTTTTGTGTTTTCAAGTACCTTTCAAATTATCTTCAGATAAAGAATTAGAGTTTTTAAATGGGGAAAATATTTTTCAGTGAATAAAGTAATCAATGGGTTTTTTAAAAATTGCAATGAGAAATCACTTAATCTTTATGAGTTTAAGTATCTGGTCTTGTGCTATTCCATATTGAAGAACCAGTTCCATTACTATTCATATTTGAAGGATGCTGGTTGGCAGATTTTTTTTTTTTTTTTTTCAGAACCGGGGATTGACCTCAGGCCCTTGCGCTTGCCAGGGAAGCACTTATTCCACTGAGCCATCTCCCCGGCCCCTGGTTGGCAGATTTGAGAATTGTGAAAATAAATACAATCAAACACATTAGGGGCTGGAGATATAGCTCAGCAGCATGAGCACCTGCCCAACAAAAGCAGGGTTCTGAGTTTGATCCCTGGTACCTCAAAATAAATAAAGAAAGAGTAAATTTTTAGTCATTGGCATTTCCTAAACAGCTATACATTTAAGAAAAACTGCATTTTCAAAAAAGTTAAACCACTTACAATGTCTATATAGCCACTGAAAGACAATTAGTTTTAACTGTATCTCACATTTCCAATTCAATCACTACATATATTTATCATGTTAATAACATTAAACAGAAGAAAAGACTATTACTTAAAGAATTAATCTTCAAAAGGCAGAACTTGCAGTTTATTCTCAGTGTAGCTTCCTTGTGTAGACTGTCAGGGAGAGAATCTCTATCCTTGTTTGGTGAAGAAGCAGTTGACATGAAAACATCATTATTGAAATTAGCAAACTGAAAATTTATGAAGCACAAATCCTAGAAAAATTTGCCACTGTGTTTCCCCATGTTTACTAGTGATGCATACTTTATGTACTGTGCCTAATTAAATGTAACAGATTATGAAATGCTAAGTTGTGTAAAATGGAACATGGCAGCATATCTACGTGGTAAGCCATTTTACCTCTTTCAAACAGTGTCTCCCTAATCGGTATTTTTCATCTCCATGATGTGGCTCATTTTGAAATGAAGGATAGAAGCCAGATTCTGTTCAGTTTTTAAAGCTAATAGTGTTAATAAACTAAGTCTCAATCTATTCCTCAAAAGGGCTCCCCAGACAACTCAGATGACAGAAAAATGGGACAGAGGGCTAACTAAACCTGTGTGCAAATCCTGGCTCTGCCACGTACCACATAGCCTATGTTATAGAATCTGAGATTCTCCTCTCCTGCAAACAAGATGCAAGCATGATACCTTTCTTTCGTGGGGCTGTTGTGAACATTAAATGAGGCAGATGGCAGGTTCCTGGAATGTACCAGGCACTTGATAAATGTTAGCTTGCCATGTTCTTAAAACAAACAAGTTACAACAAAACCCTCTGAAGGCCCCTGACATACAAGCCATATTTGTACATTGCAGTGACAAAGGTCAGGCCACATTTTTTATAGGAGTCTTGGGTCCTAGGACAGCCAGTTCATGCCCCCAGCACTGGCAGAGAGAACTAAGCCTGCCTGAGCATAACGAACTTCCAAATAAGGTAATTACCTGGACTGAGAACACCTATCCACCAAGCACCTGCAGGGCTGCTGTTTTGCACAGCACTGGTGAGACTCCTTGTCCCTCTGCACTTCTACCCCCATACAGCCAAACAGAAGAACTATGCATTGGACCTAGGATGTGTTGGAAACCTTTGTCTGGATGCCACTTAGATCTGTATTTAAACAATGGCCATTTATGGAGAGCGCATATGAGGCACCTATGTACAAGAAGTTTACATGTTACCTCATTTAACCCTTAAAAACACTCTTTCACTGACACAAAAACTGAAATCAGAAAGTTCATATAACTTGCTTCTTCCACTATCTTATCTAATACAACCGGGTTTTCTTTAACACTCTAAATAAAAATGTTAAAAATAAGGATTCAGTTTTCTTTTCTAAAACTATAAGGAGTACAAGTGTTGTCTACCTTTTCAATGCAAAACATTCAGCTTCTTTGTGATAAAAGTGGGCCAGTCCAAGAAACTAAGCCATTTATTTTCTTTTTCCTTTTAGAAAATAAGCTCCTAATTAATAACAATTGACTTCATAACTGACTTTTGGAACACAATCTATTTTAATGGGAGAAATGAATGAATTGAAATTCCATTTTCATAGTATTTAAAATAATTTAAAACAGATTCACTTGTCAAGTGCAGTACTTTTTTATTTGAGGCCATGAAACATTTTATTGCCATAATGTGCTGACATCCTTACAGTTTGGCTTTGCCCTTTCTACTCTATGCATGATGGACTGATAACTGCTGGTGACATTCACAAAGAGGCTCATCTATGAAAGTATATAAAACGTCAGCCTCCCGGCCACGGCACGCACAGAACAGATGACACTGCTCATCTCCCTAAAATTCAAGCTGAGGGCTGCTTCTAAATGATCACAGAAGATATTGCCAGTTAAAGATATTTTTCCTTTAAGATTATTTCTCTCTTGTTAAAGAATAAAGGTAGGTGAGGTATTACAGCTCAACAATTTCCTTCACAGGCTCTAAGGAAGCTTGTCCAACAGATTCTGCAATCCTGACACCACAACCCAGGAAGCACCTCCTGGGAGCACACTGAGAGGTTGGCATCAACTCTAGGCAACACATCAGCGTTCAAACTCAAGGGCATGCTATACAATGATGGGCCAGACTTTTTGGCATGAGATATTTAGCATCGGGGAAAAAAAAATCAAACTTACTACTCAGAGTCCTACATAAGGAAATCAGAGGTCGGGGAGATGGCTGGGTAGAATAAGTGCTTCCCTGGCAAGTGCAAGGGTCTGAGTGCAATCTCCAGTTCCACCAAAAAATAAAATAAAGAAATCAAAAGTCAAGCCTCCAGTTTAAGGGAAATCCTTATGTATTAAAACAGGACTTCCTATCAAATATAGACCAATATCCTTTTCTTTTAAAATATCCAGTAAAACCTCACTGATTTTATTTATGAATTCTATCATTTTATTTTTTGTTGTGCTAGGGATTGAGACGAGGACTTCATGCATGCAAAGCAAGTTCTCTACTACTAAGTTACACCTTGGCCTCTCAACATAAATAGTAAAATGAAAATACCTACCTTTTGAATAAACATAAAGCAAATCACATGCATTTCTGGAGCAAAAGATAAATCAAGGCAAGTCTATCACAGCCTAAGCACAGGCACACTACACACTCCCCTCCACCACTCCTGCTGAGTCTCACCTGCTCATAGCCTATGAAGCCTCTTACCTAGGGACAGCATGCCAGCATGAGAGGTCAGAGAATCTAAAGCCTGTTCCCTTATACTGAACCCTGTACAACCAGGGGAAAAGAGGTTATTAAATGGATGAGAAACTAACATTTATTAAGCATTTGCGATATGCTGCCCTGCACTAGGCATTCTGCATGAAGGATCTCAATAACCACTGGCTTCCCTGAAGAAATAATCAGTACTTTCACTTTATAGTCAAAAAACGGAGACTCAGACTAAATAATTTGTTCAAGGTCTTACTATCACAATGATGGTAGAACAAGATCTGAGTGGGGTTGTTTTTTTTGTTTTTTTGGTACCTTTCATCAATGTACATTTATCTGGACTTAAAATCCCAATTTCTCAACATATGTGATATGAAAGGAGAGCATCACTGCTCATATGGGCCATAAATAACTAAGCAGAGTTTGGTAAAGAACTTCGTGTGCATACAGGGCAATAGTTTAAGGCAGAAGGAGAAAAGGCAACCATACTGGTTTAGACTTTTTTCTCCTTTGACCTTCTACCCAGCCACCTGACAAAGAACCAGTGGAGCAGCCCAGTTACTTCTCATACCTCCTTTAGAGGTTGTATAGGAGAAATCGCAAGCCCAGGTCACTGGCTGGCTGTGCCAATGATCCTGCTTTTTGAGGCATCTCTGGTCAGATCATTCCACACACACTTAGGAGTGCCTAGCTGGTGCTGAGTTCCCCTAAGGCAGTCCCTTTTCTCATACCTACCTTTTCCTTGCCTATATTCTGCCAATCTCCATGCACTCTTCTGTAATAACACAGATAAACATTTATATTTGGCATCCTAAGTGCCAGGTTCTATTCTAAGCACTCTGCATCTAAAATCCTCAAGATCCAATGGGGTAGGTTTTACTATTTTCCCTATTTTACAGGTGGTAGGAATAAAGCACAAAGAATTTACGTAGCCTGTTTAAAGATACATAACCTATATATAACTAATAAATGGTAGGGGGTAGAGCAAGCACTTGAATGCCAGTGGTTTGATTCTAGAATACATGTATATCTTTCTTACAGTCTCCTTTGGGCTTCCCCACTTTCATTCAGAAACATGTCAGCATCATTTAATTTCTAAAAATTTACACTACAAAATTTAAGCCATATAAATACAAGTGTGATTCATGATTTAAGAACAATGTTTCTTGCTATGCTCTTTATAAAAGCAAGACTAGAAGCCCAAATATCTACTAGTTAACAAGCCTGATTAATCAACTGTGATACATTCAAATTGGAAAAAATACTATGTAGATCCTACTGAGAATGAGATGGAGCCATGAGCTGATAATTTTTTCCAAGATAATTACTAAGTTAAAACAAAATTTTAAAAGGGGATAGTACATATAGTGTGACACGTAACATCTAAAAATAACAAGTATATTAAAAATATTTTAGAAAGAATAAATAAGACCGTCAATTACCTTTGAAGGAGGGGACAAAGAGCCCAGGATAGAAGAAAGACTTCTGAAAGAATCAATGCATGGTTTTGTTGAGTTCTACTGTACTTTTTTGACGTTGTAAATTTCTGAAATTTACTATTTTCTTCCTTTTTTTGTCCCTTAATCTCTAAAGATGGATGCTTATTACTGATTTTCATGCTTCTGTATGTAAATACATACATATGTATTTAATTTATACCAATAAGTTTCTTTCTATGTTCAAATCTTCACCTGTGCTACTGAAACTGTAAGCAGAGAACTACCAGCACCAATGTTAATCCAGGTACTGACAATGTGAAGCTATAAATTGTCAGGCCCACCATAGACCTCTGAATCAGAACCTCTAAAAACAGGGCCCAGAAATCTGTTGTATTATTATTTTTAACTAGTGCATATTAGTAATACAGAATAATGAGATTCATGTACTACACGTACATAACCTATTCTGACTATTTTCATTCCCAGTATGTCTATCTTGTCCTTTCCTCTAAAGTCTACCTGCTAGAGAAATCTGCATTCTAACACATCTCCAGATCATTCTATGTATGCTAAAGTTTGAGAAGCACCGTTTGTTATGCCTTTACTGATTTGTGTGGGGGTCTGCTTGTTCAATTACAGAAAGGTATGAAAATTTCCTATAGTAATTTTGATTTGTCAATTTTTCTTTGAAATTTTATGTATTTTAAGTTTATGTTATTAATAACTCACAAAGGTAGAGCTGTTAAATCATGATTTCATAACTCTTTAATTCTAGTAAAACTTTATCTTAAAAGATTTTTTAATTTGATATTACTTTCTTTGGGATTTTTGTTACATTTTTACGTGTTATGCTTTCTGCGTCCTTATATTTTAAATGTATCAAAGAACACAATTTTCATTTTTATATTTATTTGACTATGTTTTTCTTTTAGATACACAATACAATCACTTTAATGTGATTCCTGATATACTTTTATATACACCTACCATCTTGTAAGTGCTTTGTATTTGTTCCACTTACTATGTACTTTTCTGTTTTCTTATCTTCTAGATGCTTATTTCAAAAATTACTTCATGTTCACCACATTATTAGTTTGGAGGTTATACAGTCTTTCAGTATTCTTCCAGTGATACTTTAAAGAATAAACAGTATTGACTTTTAAAGTTTAACTCTAGGGGCTGGGGAGATGGCTCAGTGGACTAAGTGCTTCCCTGGCAAGCACAAGGGTCTGAGTTCAATCCCCAGTTCTGCCAAAGATAAAAAATAAAAAATAAATAAAAGTAAAAAATAAAGTTTAACTCTAATGGGTAGTTTTCCAGTTTTACAAGAAAATGCAAGACTCTTGTTAAAGTGTTTACCCTCCCCTCACAATTTACAAGGCGCTATCACATATTTTAATTCTATACAGACTGTGAAAAAATAAGACATCAATACTTTTTTTAAACAATAATTAGATTCACCCATATATTTACCCTTTTCATTGCTTTTCCACTTTTTCCCGTATCTTCTGCCTTCTACCTGTATAAGACTCACTTTGTTGGCTTATGAATAAATGCAACTTACAAACAATTCTCCCAGAATGGAACTTGTTTATAAGTTGGGGACTGACTGCATATAAAGAACACCTTTCTGTGTTTCCTTTGAAGAAAAAAAAAATGGAACAAATTCTTTTAATTTTTGATGCATATGTCTTTATTCCACTTCTATTTGTCAAAGGATATTTTATATATGTACTAAATTCTAGGCTGTTTTGAATTTCTTCTTTCTTTAAATATATTTATTTATTTAATAATGGAGTTTGGAGCACTGGGAAGCCTCCTCAGCCACCCACACCCCTTTGAGACAGGGTCTCACTTAGGGGCTGAATTGGCCAGGCTGGGCTTGAATTTGTAATCCTACTGCCTCAGCCTCCCAGAGTCCTATGATGACAGGCATATAACATTGTATCAAGCCTTTAATTTATTTCTGTAAAGTTTTCATTCTACTGTATTATAGCTCTCTATTTGGCTAAAAAAATTAGTGGTTAACCTGATTGTTGCTTTTGTTTTTGTTTGCCACAAGGTCTCAATAAGCTGGCTTTGAGCTTTGATCCTATTGCCTCAGGCAAGCACAAACACACCCAGTTTACTAATACATTTTCTGAAGGCTATTTTACTTTTCCTTTTTTGCTGCTTTTGTTTTGGCTGTTTTTGGAGCAGAGTCCTATTTATTTAGTTTGAGTGAGGACTATAATTCTTCATGAATTTAAGGCCTGCAATCTGCCACTGGTTTTCAAAAGTTTTCACCTACTAAACACACTGCTTCTGATTCATTTCACATTCACTTTTGGAACTAAATTATATTTATGTTAGACTTTTTTTTTTTTTTTTTCAGAACTGGGGATTGAACTCAGACCCTAGGGAAGCACTTATTCCACTGAGCCATCTCCCCAGCCCCATATATTAGACTTTCTTAATGTGTCTTTTTCTGTGTCTCTGTTGCTTGAGTTTTATATCTTACCGTCTAATCTTCACTGACTGTTTTCTTGAGAGTCCTTTTGAGTTCTTGCATTTTCCCTTTAGCTATGTTTAACCAACTTTAAAACCCATTCACTTCATTCTTAATTTTGCTATTTATAATTTTTGAGCTCTAAAATTTTCATTTTATCCTTTTAGTTTCTTGGCAAAGTTCTCTATTTTTCCTTCATTTCCCCACTGAATATATTAAACACTGCAATTTGACACTCCATGTTGGATTCTTTTCTAGATCTCTTCGGGCCTATTTCTATTGTTGTTTCTGTACATGCCGTCAGGACTCTTGTATGTCTTTTCACCCCTGATTGTGTGGAGAAAGTTGCACTTGCTCTATTTATAGAAACAACTAGGACTTTGGATAACAATTTTTCTCCCCAGGAAAGTTTATATTTGCTTTATCCAGATATATACGAATAACATCAATCTAACTTCAAGAATTGCAGTATTTGGAAAACCAGTTTTCCCAGCAATGTTTATGAACAAGGCATCTTTCTTCCAATGAGGACATTTGGCCCCTTTTCAAAGATAAGGTGGCTGAGTGTGTTTGGGTTTGCTTCTGCACATTCTAATCTGTGAGTGATCCTCAGGTCAGTTTTTTTAACCAGTACTCTGCTGTTTTTATCACGGTAGCTTTGTAGTATATTTTTAAGTTGGGGATTGTAATGCCTGCCTTCTGTGTTGTCTTTGCTGAACAGAATTACTTTTGCTATTCTAGGTCTTTCCTGGTTCCAAAGAAATTTTAGGATTGCTTTTTCTAATGTGAGGTATGCTGTTGGAATTTCGATTTGGATTACATTAAACCTGTATAATAATTTTGGAAGTATGGCCATTATCACTATGTTGGTTCTTCCTATTTAAGAGCAGGGAATATCTTTCCATTTGCTGATAGCCTCTTCTTTTTCCCCCTTAATTTTTCTTTTTTTTTTTTTTTTTTTTTTTTTTGCGGAACCGGGGATTGAACTCAGATCCTTGTGTTTGCTTGTCAAGCGCTTATCCTACTGAGCCATCTCCCTGGCCTAATTTTTCTATTTTTAAAGAGAGTAAAAAACATTATTAAAACAGAAAAATCGGGGCTGGAGAGATGGCTCAGTGGTCTAAAGCACCTACTTGGAACAAGCTTGGCGAAACATCAGGGACCGCGGTTCAATCCCCCAGCACCACATGCCGGCCAGCCGCGCCCCCTGGTGGGCTGAGCCGGCCACACACATATACACACACACACAATAAATAAATGTTAAAAAATAATAATAATAATAATAATAATAATAAATAAACTTTAAAAAAAAACAGAAAAATCACAAGTGATACAGAATTTCACTTAACAAAATATTATGAATTTCACAGTATTTATTGTAATGCATAGTGTTGTTTTCACACTAGTTATTCATATTATCAGATATATGCATATATTGGAAAAAAAGAAATATGAAAGAAATTAAGAGAAGGGCTGGTGAGATGGCTCAGTGGTCTAAAGCACCTTAGAACAAGCTAATCCAAGCAAAGCACAGGGACCACGGTTCAGTCCCCAGCACCACATGCCAGACAGCCCCGCCCCCTGGTGAGCTGAGCTGGCCACACACACAAAATGAATGAATAAATAAATAAATAAATAATTCTTTAAAAAAAAAAAAGAAATTAAGAGAAAAAAGGTCAAAGAATTGAGAAAAGGAGACAAAAATTAAGCATTAACTGCTCCTTCCCATAGACCAGCATAAGTCCTCAGTACAGCTGTCCAAACCATCCTGCTTACATACATAGATATATTTCTTTCCCTCACTACCTAGCTTGTACTCAACTAAGTAATTCTTTCCTTTTGAATAGATTCATTCCCTTTTCCCAGTATCTATTGTACCCTTCACATTTTATTTTCTCTTAAGAGTATGGTCTCTAGTTGCATTCATTTACCAAAAAAATTCTCAAATTTATCCTGTTTTATAGCTTAATAATACTTGATTGTGTAAAAATACCACATCTTCTTTATTCATTTCTCAGTTGATGGGCATCTGGCTTGTTTCCAAGATTTATCGATGACAAATTACGCTGCTACAAAACATGGGTACACACATATTGCTGTGTATGATGTTTTCAGTTCTCCTAAAAAATACCCAGGGGAATAGCTCAGTTGAATGGGACCTCCAATACTAGCTTTTTAAGGTATCTCCACACTGATTTCCATAGAGGTTGTAACAGGCTTCACTCCCATCAACAGTGGAGAAGGCTTTCATTTTTCCACATAACTCCTTCAGCATTTGTTATTGGCTGATTTACTATTAGCCATTCTTTCTGGGGTGAGATGGAATCTTGGTGTTGTTTTAATTTGCATTTCTTGAATGACCAATGATGTTGAACATTTTTTCATATATTTACTTGCTATTTGTATTTCAGATGGATGTACATTTGAAAAGTGTATATTCATCTCATATGCCCATTTTTGGATTGGGTCTTTGAATTTGGGGGCCTGATGTTTTAAAATTCTTTACATGTTCTAGATAGAAGGCCTCTATTGGAGGGACAGTTTTATTTTTATTAATTTTATTGAGAAAGAAATAGCAATGAGACAGCTTCAAAACAGATTAGTAGGACAGTTACAATAATTAATACATTGCATATTGGAGGGACAATTGGCTATAAATTTTTCCCAGTTTACGGGTTTTCTTTTAACTCTGGTGAAGATTTCCTTTGAAGTATAGAAACTTTTCAGAAAGATGAGATCCTAATTGTTGATTCTTTTAAGTATTTCCTGGGCAGTTTGATTTTTGTTCATGAACTCCCTATCTACCCCTATGTCTTCGAGATTTCTGCTTGCATTTTCCTCCACAAGACGTAGTGTTTCTGTTTTAGCGTTTAAATCTCTGATCCATTTTGACTGTAGTTTAGTGCATGGTGATAGACATGGGTCTAATTTTAGCCTTTGGCATGTGGAAAGCCAGTTTTTACAGCACCATTTATTAAAGAGGCTATTTTTCTTCCAGTGAACATGTTTGGCCCCTTTATCAAAGATGAGGTGGCTGAGTGTGTTTGTAGTTGTGTCTGTATCTTCTAATCTACTCCACTGATCCTCAGGTTTGTCTCTATGCCAGTACCATTCTGAGTTATCACAGCAGCTTCATAGTACAATTCCAAGTCAGTCAATGTGATACTTCCTGTCCTTTGTTTCCCAGGATTGCTTTTCATGTTCTGGGGCTCTTCTGATTCCAAATGAATTTGAGGACAATTTTCTCTAGCTCTATGAGGTACACTACTCGTATTTTAATTGGGATTGAATTGAATCTGTGTAACAATGTTGGGAGTATGGTCATTTTCACAATGTTGGTTCTTTCTATTCAAGAGCATGGAATATCTATTTTCTCAAATCCTCCTCAATCTCTTTTCTCAGAGTACCGTAGTTTTCACCACACAAATCTTTTACTTTCTTTGTGAGATTAATTCCTAAGTATTTCATTTCTTTGGATGCCATTATGAAAGCTGTGGTTTGCATAAATTTTCTCTCAGTGCATTCACTGTCTGCGCACAAAAATGCTACTGATTTTTGTGTGTTGACTTTAATATTCTGCTATGTTACTGAATTTGGTTATTAAATCTACAAGACTCTTGGTGGAGTTTTTGGGGTCCTCTATGTAAAGTATCATATCATCTGCAAATAATGATATCATTTCTTCTTTTCCAGTCCTTATTCCTTTTATTTCTCTATTTTGTCCAATTGCTCTGACTAATGTTTCCAGAACTACATTTAATAGGAGTGGAGACAGTGGACATCCTTGTCTTGTTCCTGATTTTAAAGTGAAGCCTTTCAGTTTTTGCCCACTTGGTATGATGTTGGCTGTTGGTTTCTCATAAATGGCTTTTATCAGGTTGAGATAGAGACCATCTATTTCAATTTTTTTTTTTTTCAGAACTGCGGGTTGAACTCAGACCCTTGAGCTTGCCAGGCATATTTCAATTTTTTTGTACGGTTTTTATCACGAATGAGTATCAGACTTTATCAAAAGCTTTTGCTGCATCTATTGAGATGATCATGTGGTTTTTGTTCTTGGCTCTATTGATGTGGTTTATTACATTTATGGATTTGTGTATGCTCAACCATCCCTGCATTCCTGGGTTGCATCCCACATGTTTATGATGTATAATCTTCCTAATTATCTTGCTGCATTATGTTTGCTAGTATTTTATTGAGGAGTTTTGCATCTATATTCATTAGAGATTGGCCTATAGTTCTCTTTTTTAGTTCGATCTTTCTCTGATTTTGGAATCAGAGTAATACTTGCCTCCAGGAATGAATTTGGAAGAATTTCTTCCCTTTCAGTTTCATTGAAGAGTTTGAGAAAAGCTCGGATTAAATCTTCTCTAAATTTCTTGTAGAATTCAGCTGTGAATCCATAGGACTTGAGCTTTTCTTTTTTTATCTTTTATTTATTTTTTTTGCTTTAACTTTATTTTATTTTATTTTTTGTTATATATTTTTTAATAGATTGCAAATTGAAAATGAATTATTTACAAACATAACTGAATATAATAAAAACTGTCCAAAATAAAAATGAAGAAAGAATTTACAGATCAGTCATAATAGTTCACTGTGTCAAAACCAAGAAACTTATATTCATATAATTAAAATTCTCAAAGTAGAAAGGAGTAGGCAATAACTATTTAAAAATTTAAAATTTCTGAATTTAGTTCAACTTATAATACCACATT
>NW_004524714.1:4100703-4102869 GCF_000260255.1 Octodon degus
TCCATGCTCTTCTTGACTTGATGGTTTGTGAAGAAAAATCTGCCGTTTTTCTGATGGGTTTTCCTTTAAATGTGATCTGTTTCTTTTCTTTAGCGGCTCTTAGTATACTGTTCCTATGCTGAATTTCTGGGATCTTGATTATTATATGTGTGGGTGTGGCTTTCATTGGATTGATATTATTTGGAGTTCTATATGCTTCGGTTACAGGAATGTCAGATTGTTGCCCCATACTTGGGAAGTTTTCTGCTATTACTTCTGCCCAAATTCTTTTTATATCATTTGTATTGACTCCTTCCTTCTCATTAATGCCTATTAGTCTCACATTGTTCATCTTTGCATCGTCTTGCAGGTATTGAATTATTTTTTCCTGCATCCTAGTTGTTTTAAAGAGCTTTGTTGGTAGGTTTTTTATTACATTTTCAATTTTGTTTCCCATTATTGGGTTATTCAGAGTTTGTATATATTCTTGACTCAGCTTTGGCATTTGATATCTATCTAGGAAACTGTCCATTTCCTCAGGGTTTTCCATCCTGTGAGATAAAGATTTTGGAAGTAGGCCTCGATGATCTTCTGAATTTCTCTAGGCTGTGTAGTGATCTTGTCCTTTTTAATTCCTTTTGCATGAATTTGAGTTTTTTTTCTTTCCTTTTTTTGATTAAGTTGGCTAGGGGTTTATCAATTTTATTTATTCTTTCAAAGAACCAACTCTTTGATTCACTTATTCTTTGTATTATTTTCTTTGTCTCCATTGCATTTATTTTTGCTCTAATCTTTATAATTTCCTGCCTTCTCTGGGCTTTGGGTTGACTTGCTCTTCTTTTTCTAGGAGTTTTAGGCACAGCATAAGATCATTTATTTGGGTTGGTTCTATTTTCCTAATGTGTGAATTTACCGCTATAAATTTTCCTCTTAAGACAGCTTTCATTACATCCCACAGGTTTCTATAAGTTGTATCTGAATTTTTGTTTGACTGTAAATATTTTTAAATTCCTTCTTTAATTTCATCTGGGACCCACTGGTTGTTTAGGAGGTTATTATTTAATTTCCACATCTTTGTGGTGTTTCTGTGGTTTATTTTGTCAATAATTTCTAGTTTCATTGCATTGTGGTCAGACAGTATGCACAGGGTAATTTGAATTCCTTAAGCATGCTGTACTAATACATGGTCTATTTTGGAGAATATACCATGTGCAGCTGAGAAGAATGTGTATTGTGTTGTTGCTGTGTGAAACACTCTGTAAAGGTCTACTAAGTCCATTTTTTCACAAATTTGGTTTAGTTGTGCTATTTCTTTGCTGATTCTTTGCCTAGATGATCTATCTCTTTGTGACAGTGGCATGTTAAAGTCCCCCATTACAAATGTATTATTGCTCATTTGATTTTTCATAAATTTTAAAATTTGTCTTACGTAGGTGGGTACTCCTACATTGCATGCATATATATTTATAGTGGTTATCTCTTCATCTTGCAGTTTTCCTTAACAAGTATGTAGTGACCTTCTTTATCTCTTTGAATGATTTTTGGTCTGAAGTTAATATTGCTGGCAACCAGAATAGTTACCCTTACTTTTCTCTGATTTCCTGTGATGTGGAGAATTGTTTTCCATTCTTGGATTTTTACTCTGTGATTTTCTTTTTGAATTAAATGTATTTCTTGTACACACCAAATTGTAGAATTTTGTTTCTTAATCCACCCCGCTAGCCTGTTTCTTTTGATTGGTAAATAGAGGCCATTTACATTGATGGTTATAACTGATATGTATTGGCTTATCTTTGTCATGTTATTTTCCTGCTATAGGTTTTGTACTTTTCCCTTATTTTTACTTTACTTGCTCTGTTTACTAGTTCCTTTCTGTTGTTCTTGAAGCTGTGATTGTTTCTGTCCCTTTGTAGAATACCTGTCAGTACTCTTTATAGGGCTGGTTTGGTGGTCATGAACTTCTTCAGCTGTTCTTTATCATGGAAGGATCTTATCTTGCCATTGAATTTGACAGATAGTTTTGCAGGGTATATAAATCTGGGTTGGAAGTTCTTTTCTTTCAAGACCTGAAATACTTCACTCCAAGGTCTTCTTGATTTGATGGTTTGTGTTGAGAAATCTGTCATGATTCTGATGGGCTTTCCCTTGTAGGTAATCTGTTTCTTCTCTCTAGAAGCTTTTAATATT
>NW_004524714.1:4102969-4110987 GCF_000260255.1 Octodon degus
TCATGATTCTGATGGGCTTTCCCTTGTAGGTAATCTGTTTCTTCTCTCTAGAAGCTTTTAATATTGTTTTTTGTGGGTTTTTTTTTTTTTTTTTTTTGCTGTTGTTGCTGAATTTCTAAAATCTTGAATATTATGTGTCTAGGTATAGATTTATTTTGATTATGGCTGTATGGAGTTCTATATGCCTTCTATATGCCTTGCTTATCTTATTCTTTTCTCATGTTTGGAAAATTTTCTGCTAGTATTTCTGCAAATAGTCTTTATATGTCATTTGTGCTATCTCTTGCAGTTTCATTGACACCTATTATTCTTATATTGTTTTTCTCTGCATCATCTTGTAGCTACTGAATTGTTATTTCCTGGTTCCTTGTTAGCTTTAAGAGATCTTTCCTTTCACATTCATTAGCTGCATTGCTGTCTTCAAGGTCTGAAAGTCTATCTTCAGTTTCATCCAAGCAGCTTTGCCAGCTTTCAATGGAATTAATTTCCTGAATATCTCTTTGAATCTGTTTCATGCATTCTAATTCTTTCCTGTATTGTTCATTCAGTGTTTCCATCATTTTTCTATTTTACTCTATTTTTTAATCTATGTGTTCTTTAGTTGTGCTGAGCAATTCTTTCATGACTGTTGTCATTTCTTTTTTGACCTGAGAGATTATTCATCTTATCTCTTCTATAGCCTGATGAACTTGTTTCTTTACTGCAGCTGCTGTCATTTCGGAAAATTCAGATGTGTGATTTCCAAGTTCCTGCATGTCTGTCTTCTGGATTTGTTCTGGGTTGGATGGAGGATTAAGATTGCCTTTTACTCCTGCATTTTGACATTTTTTTAAGCTTCCAGTAATCACCCAGACTTAGTAGTGGTGGGAGAGCAGTGGGGCATGGGTCAGTAAGGTTTCTACTACAGCAAGGAGCCACATAAGCCTCACCAAGACTCTCACTACTAGTAGGTGACTGGTTGATACTCAACCAAGCTTCAGTGTCGGTGGTGGGTGTGGGCCGGATTCACCAGGATCCCATGGGCCACCCAGAATCCTCCTAAGTTTTTTAAAGGATGAACCACCCCCAGCACAAGCTCCATGCCTGAGTGCTGGGTGCCATGGGATGCAGCTCACCCAGAGTCCTCCAAAGTTCTTAAATGGTTAGACCAGGCACCAGGAATGCTCCACATCTGTGTACGCTGGACCCATAGATCACAGCTCACCAGAGTCCCCTGGGCCACCCAGAGTCCTCCAAAGTTCTTAAAAGATTAGATCAGTACCAGCATCCCCTGATCCTCTTCAATCTCTTTTTTCATAGTAATTTTCAATACAGAGATCTTTTACTTCCTTCATTAGACTGATTTCTAAGTATTTCATTTTTTTGGATGCTTTGTGAAAGGTAAGGTTTTCATAATTTCTCTCTACTGCATTTGGATAGGAGTGGTGACAGTGGATATCCTTTTCTAGTTGCTGATTATAGAGTGAAAGCTTTTAGTTTTAGATCACTTAGTATGACGGTGGGTATTGGTTTGTCATAGATGGCTTTTATCAGATTAAGATAAAGAGTTTCTGCTCCAATTTCCTGTAGGATTTTTACTGTGAACAAGTGTTGGTCAAATGTCTTGTCAAATGCTTTTCCTGCATTTATGAAATGATCATGTGTTTTTTGTCCTTGGGTCTGTTAATGTGGTGTTATTACATTTATTGATTTGCATATGTTGAACCATTCCTGCATCCTCAGGAGGAATCCTACTTATTGAAGACTTTTCATTATGTCCAGACTGGCTTTCCATATATAGAAGATTAAAGCTCAACCTGTATCTCTCACTGTGCAATAAACCAAAATCAAAGTGAATCAATGATCTAAATGTTAAAATAGAAACATTAAATCTATCAGAAAAGAGAATACAAAAAGCTCTTGAAGATACAGGTGTAGGCAAAGACTTTATGAACAAAATCCTAACTGCATAGGAAATATTACAAAGAATCAATTGGGATATCTCATATTAAAAAGCTTTTTCATGGCAAAAACTACCAGAGACAGGAGGATCACTATGAGTCCGAGCTGCATAGCAAGACTATATGCCAAATAAATAAATAAAAGATAAAAAAGAATAAGGAAAATAAAAAAGACTATGAATCTCAGCTATCTTCTGTTACTTTTTCTTCCTTACATATCCACTTCTGATTCTTTATCTTATCCCCAAAACACAGCTATGTTTTCAAATCCATCCCAAATTTTCACTTCTAGTGGCCTTTCAATTCTCACTGCCTGTTATCTGAATATGCTAATGCTTTATCGCTGTGCTCATTATAGCACTTTCCCCCTCAGACTTATCCTACACATTGGTACTATTTATTGTTAACAAATCTGATAACATACCTCCACCTCAGAAATCCCCTTCTTCATTTTACTTTATAAAACTTATTATCATAAGACATAATAATGTTTTATTATTATTATATTAAGTACTAGAAATTGAACTCAGGGTTTTCACACTGGGCTACACCACTAGCTCTGTTTTATCATTTTTTTTTAATCTTGATACATATCTTACTAAGTCCCTCAGTTACCCAGGCTGGGTTGAATCTTGTGATCCTCCTGCCTCAGTGTCCTGAGTAGCTGGGATTACAATTGTATGACACTACACTTGGCTTGACATTATAATTACATTATTAGAGTTTTTATATAAACATGATTACATGACATAATTGCTTATACTATAAGTTAATTAAATAACATAATAGTGCGTGTAGTTTTATAGATAGATAGACAGACAGACAGACACAGATAGCTAAGTAGGTAGATACAGAGATATGCTAGCTCCAAAAGGGCAGGATCTGTATAATGTCACCCCAATAAATCTGAAGTTAAGTGAATGTTGTGCTGAAGACCCTCTGTAATCAGGTTCAATCTTGACTTTCTAATGTACATCTTGCTCCCTAAATCATGACTGAACAAACAATCACTGTTTATATGCTAGATACTAAAGCGATATAATCAGCAGTTTCTATCAACATGGAGATACCATCCATTAAAGAATTCATGCTTTAGAATTACAACTGTGGTTAAGTGTTATAAAGGAAAAACCATGAGAATAAAGAAAAGAAGGCATGAACTGGGGGCATCAAGGAAAGCTTTCTCTCTCTCTCTCTCTCTTTTTTTTTTTTTTTTTTTTTTGTGGTACCAGGGATTGAACTCAGGACCTAGCACAAGCACTTATTCTACTGAACTATCTCCCAGCCCAAGGAAAACTTTCTTAAAAGACCTACATTTGAAGTGAAGGAGAAGAAAAACGCCTATACCTGGTGGTGGTGGCACAAAATTGTAGAATGGAGCTTTCGGCTAGGAGGAGGCTAAGGTTCAATTTTCTTCAGTCATCTGACACCAGACGCCTCCACCAAATCACTCAAGTTCGACCCCAACGAGATCAAAGGTGTATACCTGAGGTGCTCCAGTAGCGAAGTCAGTGCCATGTTTGGCCTGGCCCCCAAGATCAGTCCCTTGGGTGTGTCTCCCAAAAAAGTGGGTGATGACATTGCCAAGGCAACTGGTGACTGGAATGATCTGAGAATTATGGTGAAACTGACCATTCAAAACAGACAGGTTCAGACTGAGGTGGTGCCTTCTGCTTCTGCCCTGATCATTAAAGCCCTCAAGGAGCCACCACCAAGAGACAGAAACAAGCAGAAAAACATTAAACACAGTGGAAATATTACTTTTGATGAATTTGTTAACACTGCCAATAGATATACCACTGGTCTTTGGTCAGAGAACTGTCTGGAACCATTGAAGAGATCCTGGGGACCACTCAGTCTGTGGGCTGCAATATGGACAGCAAGCACCCACATGACATCATAGATGGCATCAACAACAATGTTGTGGAGTGCCCAGCTACCTAAGGAGCATTTAAAAATAAATAAATAAATAAATAAATAAATAAATAAATAAAAGATCTTAAAAAAGAACTCTAGAAAGGAGAAAGAGTATAATCACTCATTATCATACTCTTCTACTATGTTTGTCAGGTGCTTTATATCTATTATTGCACCGAAACATCCATAACCCTCTGGAGTACACGCTATTCTTTTTTTTTTTTTTTTCTTTTCAAAGTTTTATTGATAAACATATAGCAATGAGACAGTTTCAAATCAAATCGAAAGTACAGTTTCAACAAATAATACACTGCATATATTCTTCTTAGTGGTTAATTGCTGTACAAGATGCAGACTTGTGATCCTACTTACAAACACCATTAGAAAAAATCATTCTATTCGTACACGCTATTATTATACAAATTAGCAAATGAGGGAAGGAGGCAGAATGAGGTGAAATGACTTGCAAAGGCCACAGACCTAAAAACTAAGGAGAGGCTTGGTTTCAGTCCAGGCTGATTTGAGACTTCAAAGACGGTGCCTCTCCATTCTTAAAATCTCCCACACACTAGCACAGGCTCCAGCCTTCTTAAGACTGTCTTCCTAACATATCTACCTTCTGTTTATGTAGTTTCCTTTGCTTAAATATACTCTTTCTCTCCCAATTTCTTCCTGTCAGAGTATTATTCAACTCTCTCCACGTTTGACGCAAGTCATTTTCCTGGAAGGCCTGATCCTATTAGTAAACTCTCCCCATACTTGTCACCCATGTACATGTGTGCACTCTTTCAGGTATCTTTCATTTTCTGTCAGAAGCATGTCTGTCCCTCCCAAGAAACTGGATATTTCTGGGGAAGAACACTATCATATTCATTAATCCTTGTTATAGTATCTGGTACTCACTCAGTATCTCCTAAGTGAGTTAGGAAAACAGCCCAAAATCCTGATAAATACTCTGGCTGGATCAAATTAACTTACTATTGTTTTAGTTTTTTTACTCCAAAACCATATTCACTTTAGAAAAGTAATGTGCTTTCCACATACCTGACAGAAGAATCAGGACAGGAGAAGAGAGCCCAATATGAAGGAGAAGGGAAGGGTCAAGAGTATGCCTGGAAAAAACTGCTAAATAGGAGCATTACAGAATCAGTAGAAGTGGGGGGCCACGAGGATGGAGCGTGAAGCAGCTTCTGATCTGGGGTCTTCACCCTTGTGCAACATTATCCACCTTCAGCTCACTACTTCATACATGTAAGCCCTAGGAGGCTGCCCTGCCAACGCCCAGATGTGGGCCAGTGATAGGCACTGGTAGCAGACAGAGCAAGGGAGGAAAGTGAGGTCAGAGTATCTGCTCCAGCTCTCTCCCTTTTCTCAGGCCTCATTCCTGCCTTTCTTTATTTTCTCCACTTCTGAGGAAGGCTCTGGTCACCATTCTTGTATCACCTAGGACCAAGGGGGTAGTAAAAGAGAATACTACCAACATTGTCCTTTGTGGTTTTATTACACTCTACTCACATTTTTGTAAACAGTCACTTATTCAACTCTTCCCAGATCACTCTGATCTGAGTGTGCCATCTGTTTTCTGTTGGGACCCTGCCTTACAGATTAGCCTACCGGCCTGACATGCCTTGCATAAGCAAGGAAATGGAAAGGTGAGATGCCAGGAGGAGGAGGGAGCAGGAAGAAAGACTGAAAGGAATACTGATTCCGATGGAAGAGAAGAACCAGGCAAAAAAAGACAAAGAAAGCAAGAGCTGGAGGCTCACAATTCTAATTAAGATTTCTAGGTATACAGGAAAAAATAAAAGTCTCTAAACCTAACATGGACATCGCCCATCTGCAGGTATCACATCAAATGAATGTTAAGAGATTCCCTTAGCAAAAACTATCCTAAAATAAACACAATATCTGACATGACTTGGAAAAGCTTAAGACCATGCTAATTACTATCTGATTATAGAAAACCCTACCATCACCACAAATCTAAGGCTGCCCTGCTTTCTCTATGTCCTGCACATGTGCCCAATCTATACTAATGTCAGGCATCTTCAACGCTATTTTTATAACCTGCTCCTTTACTCTGTGTTCACTGTTTAATGATGTCCCACTTTCACAAGGATGCACAATGCAAGGTGCTACCATTTATCTATCTATCTATCTATCTATCTATCTATCTATCTATCTATCTATCTAGTGCCAGGGATTGAACTCAGGACCTTGCACTTGCCAGGCAAGCGCTTATGCCACGGAGCTATCTCCTCAGCCTCAACGGGTGAAAGAAGTGGTTTAACAAAATAGCTGCCATTTCCTTCAGCATTTCTCTGGCTTGCCAACTGCATACTTACAGCAGAATTCCACTTCTGCCTCTGTCTGCCAAAGTAACCGAAAAGGCCTTTATGGACAGTGAAACAGATACTGTAATGTGATAGTCATCTTTTTTTTTTTCCTGCTCTAATTATTATTTTAACGGGCTTCTTATTTTAATAGATTTTTTTAATAAGGAAATCTTACAAATTTTAATTAGCTTACTGAATATTTGCTGCTTTGGAATAAGTAGTTTAATGAGTAAGGAGACCTCAGACTACTAACTAGCCTAGAGTCTCTACAGTAGCTTAGGGGAAAAATGATGAAGCTCTAGTGATACAAGCCCAGGCCTGTGCCTCACAAACCAGGATTCCATAGCCTGGGCCTCTGGAATGGATCACATTGCCTCTTGCTGGGGGAAGAAGTAAAATTCAGTTTTTCCCTTCTTACGAAGAATCTCTGTATAAGAACCCTTTCCTTTCTACTACGCACTGAGCTTATAATCCTCGTCAAATCAGCTCTGCAACTTTAGTGTCCTCATCTGTAAAAGTTAGATCATAATGTTTTCCATGTTGGATTATTGTAAAATATGTCTTATGTGCCACTTTTAAAGGCTCCAAAATGTTAGTTGGATGAATGAATGAATCTAAATGCTGTCACTTTAACCTATTCCATTTCAGGTTCTCATCTTCTTAAAAAAAAAACCAAAAAACTCAATCCTTACTTTACCATATATTTCAATTATAGTAGCAATAAAAAATAAGTTAACATTTTTCTTTTTTTTTTAAGTTAACATTTTTCATTATAAAAACATCTAGCAGAAAAGGTAGGGCTAGAGTCATTCAAATTCAGAATTGGAATCAGAACAATGGAGGTTTTTGTGGCTTAGAAACTTGAATAATCAATGCAAGTTAGCTCTATTCCAAAAAGTGAAAGCATATTAATATCTGCTCTACTAATTAAGACTACGTGACAATTTAAGTATGATTCTCCATGCACATGAAATCTGAAGTAATTTCTTCTTTTGTGAATTTTCAGGCTGTTGTAAAGGGGGAACTCCATCTTACTCAAGTCAAACTGAGCCTTAAGAAATCTGAAAATCCAATTCTGAGTTCAGCATGAAATTCTGTATTAAGGACAGATAGTATAGTTATAGTATCACAAATTAATGTAAAATATAAATTATAAAATTTCATCTACCCATTCCTATTTATAGTTATATGTATTATAAATTCAAAAGCCTCCAGTGTGTACTAACTTAGAATTTGCAAAAGCAAACTCCTGATTCCCCCATTCCCCAAATCCTTCCCTATTGTACTCCTCCTACTGCTCAGCCCAAAATTCTTAAGTCATTCTCTGCCCCTCTTTCTCTCATATCCTATGTCTATCTATCAGTAATCTCTCATGCCTGTACTTGCCAGCCACATTTTGTCACTCTGTACTAATACTCTGACCCTTGCCCCATCATCTTTGGCCTGAGCTACTGCTATTGCACACTAACTAGTGCCTGTTTCTGTTCCTGCCTGCCACTGTCTATTGTCAATATAGCCACCATAGGGAAGCTATGAAAACTTAGAGTGGAACATGTCATTTTTGTTTTTCCTCTTGCTCAAAGGAAAGCCCAAGTCATCCCCCACAGAAAAGAAGGTTATTGCTTGGACCATAAAGCCTCTGGGTTACTTCCCCCATTCGAACCCTTCCTCCAGATGCTTTTCTCTCACTGCCAAGATCTCTGCATTTGCTTTCCCTTCTGCCTGGAATGCTCCTGATCAACTGTGCACATAAATGGCCTGCTCAAATGTATGCACCACACGGGCAAGTTCATTGCTGGACATGCAAACTTCTTGGTCAAGTTAA
>NW_004524714.1:4111087-4119895 GCF_000260255.1 Octodon degus
GTGTCATAAGCATAAAGCCTGACTAATTTTCATAATAAACACACCCATAAAACTACTTAGGTCAAGAAACATTGCTTCCTCCTTCTAATCTATTCCTTCAAAGGTAGCCATTATTCTTACTTTCAAACTTAAGGTTAATTATGCCTGTTTCTGACTTTTTACAAATGGATTCATGACTTCTTTAGCATTATGCAATTATACTGTCTTGGCTTATTCATTCTATTTATTTATTTATTTATTTTTTTTTTGTGGAACCAGGGATTGAACTCAGGCCCTTGTGCTTGCCAGGGAAGCGCTTATTCCACTGAGCCATCTCCCCGGCCCCTCATTCTGATTATTGAATAATATTCCAAATATACCGTATCTACCTCTATAAACATTTATATTATTTCAAGTCTTAGTTATTATGAATACTAAGGATATTCCTGTACATGCCTCTTGGTCTATACATCCACACATTTCTATTGGTAGATCAAGCTTTGCCTGGTAATTTCAGGGATGTCTCTCCCATGCCTAGCACAGTAGCTGGCACATTAGAGGCATTACAAAAAGTACTTGATGTTATTTAACTACCTGATATTTAGATTTTTTAATTCTTTGACTTATACATGTATGTTTATAATGCATAATAATTAAATTGATTTCTGTCAAGCCATTATTCAAATTTAAAAATATATTACTAGCTGAGTGTGGTGGTGCACATCTATAATTCAAGCATTTGGGAGGCTGATAGAAGGATCACCCTGAGTCTGAGGCCAGCCTACATAGTGAGTTCAAGGCTAATCTGAACTACACGAGACCTTGTCTCAAATAACTACAAAAAGAAATACACTTTAATACCACAGAAACTTGCTGAGTATCTCTTTTGATTCCATCCCACTGACTCTTCATCATTCTTTCTTTTCTTAAAAAAATACTGAAACATACATATGTCCCTGAGATACTTGATAAAAATGGATTCACACAATGTATATTCTGTAACTTCCATTCTTCATTACTAGAATCAATATAGGTAGCTCTAGATCACTCTTCTTTCACTGTGTATGGTACTGTACTAGGGGACTACTCCACAAGGTATTTTTCTATTTTACCCAATGGAAAAGTCTTTGGAGTTTTTCACCATTTCAAACAGTGTTACTATTAATGTTACAAGTGTTTTTTGATACACACAGGCAAGAGAGAATTTCACCATATGTGAAATTGAGGGTTGAATGGTATAGGAATGTTTGAATTTATGAGATAATACCAGATTTTCGGAAGTTGCTATAACATCTACATTGCTACTGGCAATAGATAAGGGTTCTGCTGCTACATAGCCTTGACAACCCTTGTTATGGCTGGACTTAGGAGTTTTTGCAAATGGAAGAAATAAAAATGTTATTTTGCTGCTATTTTTAAATCTTGCTAATAAGGTAAGATCTTTTCATACAGCTAACTATTTAAATATTTTATACATCAGCATGATTTAGATGTTAGACAATGTTTTTCCCTTTTAAAAAAGGTTACCCTGTCAGGTCTGAAACAGAAAAGTTGTTTTTACCTCTAACCAACTTAAACAAAATATACCATCAATTTATAAGGATTGCAACTGCTATCTTTAACAGCTAAAATAAAATAACATCATTTCTTCACTTCATCGGTCTGGAGTTAGGAAATTGTAGAGAAATTAACTTTGTAGATAGAAAGTAGGTACATAGAAGAAACTTAACAATTTAAACTGACATACATACTGTTGAAATTCTAGTTTGAAAGGCTGATCTGGAAGATACAAAGCGAAAGTCCAATTTTTAGACAGATAAACATATTTAGCACTGTATTATTTGGACTTTTCTTCCAGAAATTGTTAAAAAATTTCAAAATTGAACCTATAGAAATCAAGTGAAAAGTACAGGTGCTGTAGTACACACCTGTATTCCCAGCTACTTGGGAGGCTGAGGCAGGAAAGTTACTCGAGTTCAGGTGCTTGAAAATATTGTGGGTAACATAGATTGACCTGATCTCAAAATAAACCAAAAACAAAGCAAAACAAAACAAAGCAAAACCACTACAAACCAACAAACAAGAAAAACAACACAAAATCCCAATGTGAAATAAATACAGTAATAAATAATTTCTTTTAAAAACCTTAGGAAGTGGGTTCTTAGCATATTTTAAAAGTGGAAATACTGTAACACAGTACAGCCAGCAAGAAAGCTTTTATCACTTATTCTACAAGTATACACTAACTATACCTAAAGTGCTTCATCCTACTGCTAATAAAAAATCCTGGAAATAGAAAAACACCTTAATTTAAACTGGATCCACAACATTCAAACTCTAATTCAGAGGGCAGTTTAAGTGTTGGAAAACCAGATCTGGCTTCATAGCATAAACCTAATTAGCATAAACCTAATCCTTCCACTAGGTCTGGGGAAAATGCATGCTCTAGGCAAATGCACATGAAATGAGTATACTTCTGCCTTAGTTTTCTCTGCCTGACCCCAGTCTATTATACTCAGATTTCAAGAGGCAGAGGGCACTACCAGTATGTAACCTAGACAGTAAAGTTTTCTATGGTGTATATCTTTGTAAACTGGTAATAGAAAGCAATTCTCTGTGTCCCACTTTAAACTGCCCAAGAGGAATCAAGATATATCAGTTTTTATAAGAGAATGACCTTAAGTGAAATTTTAATTATATATAAAATCAAAGCTTGCTCTGGGGGTCCTATGAAAAACAATGGAAAAATAAAGGCTGAAAATCATCTTAAACCCAGGTATTTTTCCCTTTAAGTGACAATGACTTAAAATATCATATGAGATCCTCTCTAGAATTTGAAGGGGCCCTTTAGTATCTGGACTTTTAATACATGGAAACTGCTCACACAACTTGAATCATGTGACTTCTAGGGAACACTGACATATATGCCAAAGTCAGCTTCTCCTTAAATTTCACTGCAAGAACTGGTTGATAAAATATCACATTTGCATGCTATAATTAATGTTATTGAAACATCAAATTGTAAAAAAAAATATAGGTATTTGAATAAAATTGTATTTTAGAGTTAATACCAGTGATACACTGGCCCTCAGTTATTGTGAGTGGATTAGTGTCCCCCACACAAATGATAACAAAATTGAAGGAGGCTAAAAAATTTTCATGTAAAATGACATAGTATTTGCATGGAACTTATGTATATCCTCCTATATACTTAAATCATCTCTACTTTTAATACCTAATGTAAAAGTTATGTAAGTAATTGTTATGTATTGTTTAGTGCATAATGAGAAAAAAGTCTATATATTGAGTACATGCAACTTTTTCTTTTCTTTTTCTGTATTTTAGGGAAGGGCCTACAGGGCTTCAGGGTCTCACTACTAGATCAGACTTGTAGTGAGTCTCCCGTTTACAGTCTCCCAAGTGTTGGGATTATAGGCGCGTGTCACCACGCACAGTCTCTGCAATTTTTTCAATGAATAGGGAGGACTGACTATACTGATACTTTAAGGAGGGACAGTTGTTTGAATACTTACTGACATATCTTCAATCCTCAATACAAATACCAGTCTGACAAAAGCTAAGTATACTGTTATTATTTAAAGATGTAAGCAAAGTACAGAGCCACAAGGAGTACAAGTGGACACTATAAAAATAACAACACGGACTGGCATAAATTTAATTCTTCTCTTTAATGAGAACAAAGAAGCAAAGAAATTCTTGGGATCTAAATATTACAGAGTAGTTACCAAAAAGGGGATTAATGAAGTCCTGAAAGCTTTCACCAAATATTAAATTTCATCTTGGCAACAAATAAATTTGCCTCTCCCATGGTAGAACCTTAGGCTGTCCCCTAAGTGAAGGAAACTAGCACTACAGTCCATCTGCTGAATAGTATAGGTTTATGCCCTCTCTATAGAAGTTAACCTATGAGCTGAAGAGAAAAATCTTAATTCCTTGCTGTTCAATGTTTTTTTAAATTAAGCTTTAAAAATCCTGCATAAAAATGTAGAAACATTCAACTTTATTTATATCTTCTTTGATGACGAAGCATTTGGGTATGACATTGGATAAGGGGAGCCTGAGGCAGGAACAGGTTTTCTATATCAGAGGAGAGCAGGACAGACCCACGGGGGTCCTCTCTCACCTGGGACACTGTGATGCTGCATTTCTTGGCCAGCTCCTCTTTGGCTTCTTCACTGGGGTAGGGGTTGCTGAGGTGTGAGTAAAAATATTCATTCAAGATTTCTGTGGCCTGTTTACTGAAGTTACGTCTTTTCCGTCTATGACAAGAGTGGGAAAAAAGAACTGCAGTTACATTCAGTATTAACCAAAAAAAAAAAAAAAAAGGATAGATTATGAAAATAAAAAGTAGACTTCTATTTTTAAACATTCTTAGGGTCTACTTTATCACTGATATGTAGGTTATGCTTTGTGCATCCTCTAAAACATTAATTCAACTCATTTTAAGTTATGGGATCACTAAGAAAAATATTAGAATGTGAAGTATAATTAATTTTATTAATTTATTCAACAAATATTTACTGAGGACCTAACATGTTCTAAGTACACAATGAAGAGGGGTTCAGTGGCACAGTGCCTGCCTGGCAATCACAAAGTTCTGAGTTCAATTCCTGGTACCAAAACCAAGAAGCACACAATGAAGATCCACAGGGAGCAAAACAGACAAGGTCCAAATAGCTTACAGGAAACTGGAGGGTGAAGAGAGAATTAGAAAGATGGAAGAAGAAAGACATTAGGCAAGGTTCACAGAAATTAATAGTGGTGGCCACATCAAATATGAAGGAAAAGTAAGAGGTGGTGAGCGGAGAAATGTAACACAGGTTATGAACGTAAGTAAAACTACCATGAGGAGTGACACTTAACCTGAGATCTACAAAAATATAGAAGTTGACAAAGAGTACAGGAGAAAAGGACTGGTCAGAAGAAATGCCCCTGAAATGGCAAAGAACTTGGGAAGTCTCAAGAGGTAGAGGAGATAGAGCACAGAAAAAAGCAGGGAATGTGTGAGATGGGTCTGGAGAATGGGGAGAGTCAGGTTAATCTATGTGCAATAAATAGCTATCAATAATTGCTAAGTTTTCATATTTTCAAAGGATCATTCGGACTCCTGAGAATAACTGGAGGAAGACACAGAAGAAGATGCAGAGACCATTTAAGGACATAACTACACTGGTGAACTTGAAGATGACAGTAACTTGGCACTGGATGAGCATCATAGAAAAAAGACTCATGATATTTTTGAAAGGTAAAAGCAGGAAGACTTGATGATGGATTAAATGGGGCCACAGGGTGAGGAAGACAGTAAAAGAAGGAAAAATATACATATAGCAAGAAAAGTTCGAATTTTTCTGCTTAAGCAATCATGTGATGTCAGATATATTTTGTTCATAAAGAAAAAAGCTGAGAAAAAAATTTTTGATTTTGGCGGCAGGGAGCTAGTAGCATGTCTTAAAATCAAGTATTTACTGACAGCGTTGCAAGTAGCAAAAAAATACCATTTCTATTTGATTTTCATTATTAACATTTTAAAGAATTCCTCTGTGAAAATCAGAATCTGCCAAGTTTCACTTTGTTACATACTCTAATAACTGATTTTCTTAGTACTTTCTTCTAAAAAAAAAATCTTAAAATCTTCTCTACTGTGATATCTTTTGCTCAAAAAAGACAGCTAGAATGGCGTGTACTGTGTGAGACTCCTCTAACCTCATGATGTCACTAACATGCCAGGTTAAATATGTAATCATGTTTAAACATTCAGGGAGAATTAAAAGACCAAGAAATCTAAGTGTGATCAAAACATCTCAAGTTTCTATCCTGAAATTTCTTAATTTCAATAATTTTTGGAAAGAAAAACAATGTGCCCAGGGAGGTGAAGATGAGGCTTAAGATCTATTTGAGTATTAAAATCAGCAGGACCTGATGATGAATGAGGTGGAAGAGGTGAGTGATGGAGGAAGAGAGAAGAGGATAAGCAATACCCTCAGAACAACAATTGGAATTTTTACACAAGTTCTATGGGGCTTAAAAAGAAAGACAAAGATCTGTGGCACGTGGGAGCACACAGAAGAGGCAAACTGTCATGGAGGTAGTGGGCAAGCAGGGTAGGACAGGTCTAGAATAGATGCCCAGTGGGTCAAATCTTCAGGCATTTCCAGCAGGAATAGTAGGTTAAGTCTACACAGTAATAACTAGCTCATAAAAATCTAGGTTTCTGCTTCTTATGAAAAACTGGAAGATCAGCCACCCCAGGTCCACAGTGGCAGAAGACAGCTGTGGACGCTAAAGTCTGAGTGATGGCTGTCCCTTTTAGATCGGCACTTGTGCACTCTAACCCTTACCGGATTCTACTCTGGTCACTTACGTTACATTTAAGTGTCTGAGTTTGTGACTTCATACCATAATCTAGAAACAATCAACAAGGCCAGCACAGATAGGGGACAGATGACACAAGGGTACTATTTGGGAAATACAGACATGTGAAAGTGGAAATGAGAAGAAATTTATCTTAAAAAGTAAAGAGGTGTGATTCACATATATTTTGTAACTTTCAGCAAACATCAAAAAACCCCAGAAAACAAATTTATGGGCAGAACAGAAGACAACAGCAGATATTCCGGCTGAGTCCAAATTAAAGCACTTCTATTGGAAGAAAGAAGGATCTGCAAAAACTTATTCTTGAATGTTTTGCTCTGGTACATGCTTTGGTTTGTCCAATTATCAAGAAAATATGAGCATGGCCTTCCAGAAAAGCAAAGTGAGCAAAGGAGTCACATTACCAGAAAAGCATGTTTGCCTACAGCAGAACAACCTTGTCTTCTCACTGCAGACGGCTTGCTAAGAAGCACTACAAAAATACGTGGAACTGCAGCTCAACTATTTGCATTCACTTGAAGTTATAGGAGAGAATACAGCCTTATAATTTATTTATTTTTTAGAAAAACATCCTGTCGGAAATGCCCATTAAGAGTCTCCCATCAGTTTCACTCCCCCCAGGGTTCACCACACTCTAAATGGCTGTGCCTCAGGCCAGTGTGCAGGGCGCATCAGTCTCAGGGCCAGGTCCCATCAGCATCATGATGTTGTAACAGCAGTCTCTGTGGGAGAAGGGACTGTGCTCCAAGCTCTGCTATGCTCTCATTCTGGCTCTGTTCACTCTAGGCCCTTAACACACTTCTTCTTCACAGGAAAAAAATAAATCATTTAGATAGCTACATTATGAATGCAGTTATGTAAAAAATAAGCATTGTGGTGACAAGAGTAGGAAAGTATCAGCAGAAATAAGGACAGCAATTGTGTTAGGAAGGATTCCTTCCTTCAGATGTATTTTAACATCTTTGTTATATAATGCTTTTTACTAAAATGCTCAAATTTGACAATTTAAAAGTGTTTTTGTTCATTTTCTGACCCTATTTTCTTAACTCTGATTTTAGCTATTAAACTATTAAGTGGAAATACACATTTATCTGGTCAGGAATTCTCTTTTTGTAGTTGTTATATACAAGATATACTCGAGAATGCAAATATGTCTTGGCTTTCAGATTATGTGAGGAAGGTATTTTCCAGTTACTGAAGTAACTATAGGGGAAAAATGAAATGTTTATGGAAAACTGCAAGGAAAGAAAGGAAAAAAGATTCCAATTCTGATATAATAATTCCATTGCAGAGAATCAATCCTTAGGAGATACTTCTAAAGGTCCAAAGAATCAATGTATAAAGATTTTCATTCTAAGACTAGTTTCAATAAAAATCTACCTAAAATGGTGCCTTCTGCCCATCATGTTCTTTCTGTTTACCTTTGTTTTTCTTCACAGAACTCATCACTTTATTACATTTCACTACACTGTTTAATAGAACATGTGTTTACTTGATTCTTGTGTATTTCCTCAAATAGGAAGTATAAGCTTGGGGCTGGGAAGATAGCTCGGTGATATAAGTGGCTGCTTGGCAAGTGCAAGGACCCAGATTTGATCCCTGGCACATGTGGCACACACCTGTAATCCCAGCGCTGCGGAGGCTGAGACAGGAGGATATGAGTCTGAGCTGTGTAGTGAGACCCTGTACCAAATAAATAAACAAATCATTTAAAAAAAAAAAAAAGAAAGTGTAAACTCAATGGGGGCAAGTATATTAACCTGCCTTGTTTATCACTACGTCCTCAGCAAGATTAAGTATCTGTGGAAGGAAGGCAGAAAGAAGGATGCAAGGTAGCAATCACAATGACAATTAACAAATAAATGCTAAAAACTAAACTGATGCTAAGTGATATATCTGGCAAATTTTACCTATTAAAATGTTACTCAAAATTATAGTGTATACTAAAGAATATTTATGTATTCATGACAAATTTTTAAAAAGCAGACTAAATCATGCATGAAAAAAATTCTATATTGGGTCAGCAAGAAAGCTCAGTGGTCTAAAGTACCTGCTCAGGCAAGCTTAGGCAAGCACAGGGGCTGCAGATCCCCAGCACTACACGCTGCACCAACCCCGCCCCCAGAGCGGGCTGAGCCGGACACACACACACCCAAAAAAATTTATTTATTTATTTATTTATTTACTTATTTATTTTTGGTACCAGGGATCAAACTAGGAACCTTAAGCTTGCCAGGCAGGTTCTTATGCTGCTGACCTATCTCCCTGGCCCACAGAACAACCCCAAAATTTAAAGCCTATAGAACAAAAATCTAGAAGGAAATATACGAAAATGTAAAAGGAGGGATACAAGGAAAGCCAACATTTTGGCCCTAGCCTTCTAAGGTCAATTAAGACTCAGGACATATGAGAACTTGTACTGTAACGTCATGTACC
>NW_004524714.1:4120830-4130652 GCF_000260255.1 Octodon degus
AAATAAATAAAAAAAAAATTTAAAAAAAAATAAATAGAAAAAAATAATAAAACTTAAAATGTCCACAACAACAAAGAAGTACTTTAGGCAGGGACAGGCTGTGGAAGACCTTAAATACCAGAATATAAGGTACATATAAGGAATATCCAACAACGACAAGCTCTGTGGTCTGGTCTTGTTTGGTCAATTTGATGCTGGACATTGAACCCAGAACCTTGCACACACTAAGCACATATGGTACCACTAAGCTACCCTGCAGGTCCAACAAGCTACCCTAGTTTTTAAGCAAAGCATTAAGGCATCATAGACATAGTACAGAGAAGGAACATGGAGGATGGGTTAGAGGACAATGAGCCCAGGGACAAGAAAACTAAAAGAAGGTTCTTGCTAATCCCAGTACAAAAGGATAGACAAGAATTATGTGAGGAAAGAGGAAGAGAGTGGTGAGAGAAATACTGAAATGTAGCACTGATGAGTCCTGTGGACTAAGTCAGCAAGCAGAAGCCGCAGCTAAAGGGGATATAGGTTTTTGCTTAACTAGGAAAACGGTATATAATTAGGTGGCAAACGTGTCCTATTTGGCTGAAGAAAGACTACTGGAATGAAGACTGTTCCACATTTTGTTTTCTAATAAAAGCTACCTTATTTTTTTAATATTGAAAGATTTGAATGAAAATGATTACTTCTGTCAAATTAGAAAAGGAAAAAGAAACAGAAGAGAAACTCCTTTCCAAAACCAACAATTGATTAGCCCAGACAGTGCCAGGAGTTACTACCACAGTTGCAATGTACAGTAATACTTTGACAAGTCTTGTCACTCAGTAGATCACCATGTACAATTATCACTGTAAACAATGTATTACCTTACTCCCTGTGAAACTTGATGAAAACATGACAATTTTCATCCCTACCAAAGAAATTGTTAGGTTTCTTACTTGATCTTACCAAGTTTAGGGCTTTGTGATAATTGCTATTAATGAAAACATTTCTTTTTAGAAGTATCAGTGTCTCCAGGTATTTAATATACTCAGCACAAGCAATGTAAACATTAAAAAATTATTAGAAAACAAACCTTTAAGAGTTCCATGCAAAAAGTACTTTAAAATATTTTCTTAGCATCAAAATGGAAAAGCTACCTGTTCCTAAAGTCATTAGTATCAGCGCTAATCCTACCCCTCCCAGACAAGAGGCCTGACAGCACCAACACCATGAGGGGGATCATCTGTGCATTGTAGAGAAGCACCCTTAGAGCCAAATTAGAGTCTAAGCACAACTGGTCAGTTTTACAGAAAGTAACAGATAAAGATGAAGAAAGCCATGCAATAGATGTACGGCCTGACATACCTGGCATCAAGGAATCTTGATCTTAAAATCATAACAGCTTCACAAGTGCTTTGTTTGAGCTGCATCTGAATGGAACTAAATTTTCGATGGATGATGCCCACCATTCTTTCAATCTCTTTTGGGGAAATGGGACGTGTTCTACTCTGTTCTCGGAGAAGGTTCATCACATGTGTAGTGAATTCGTTACATGCCTGTAACAGAAAAAAAAAAAAAAATCACTTCTTAGGAAACTGATATTTTATACTATCATACTTAGACATTACATTAACTCATCTGAATTTCTACCTCATTTGCAATTGTCAATGGCATTATAAAGCAGGTAAAATGAAAAAAGATACGTATGATATACTGGTCGTACAGTTAGGTGGGGCAGCAAGAACTACGGAACTACGAATGGTCAAACATGAAAGGTAGACATAACAGTCAGCAACTGTCCTTCCACCCTCTCTTATTCCAGCTCCAAATAAGTTTGTCCCATTGGAAGATGCTTGATTCTATCTCCTAGATATAGGTGAATATTAAATGTTAGTACTAAGTGCTCTCTGTTTTCTCTGGGGATTTGAATTTAGTCAACAAATGTTTACTACAGGATTACAAAATTCAAACTCTTTCAAGAACTGTAAGAGAGACACAGGCATGAGCAAGATGTAAAATTGGCCTTTGGTGAGATAAAACATATAAAAAAAAATCATATAAGACAGGCAGTGCAGTCTTAACAGGAAGATAGTGGAAGTCCTTCACAAGTTCCAAGAAGGGAGTATTTTTAGCTGGAGGCTCAAAATAGAAGTGATATTTGGGCTTTAAAGAATGGGTAGGATTTTTGAAAGGTAGACAAAGATAGAAGCCAGAAGAAATTCTAGGCACAAGAAAAACTGTAGAAATAATGGTACCAAAAACAAGCTCAGACAATGGAATAGAAAGAATATATAGAGAAAAACAGGGAATTCAGAGTTTTTCTGGTTTAGTGTTGGAGTTTGAACCTGGAACCTCACACAGGCTAAGCCTAAATCCTACCACTGAGCTCTTCTGGCTCTAGCCAAGGATTCAGGTTTGAATTAGCACCTATCATAGGCCCTTATATGTCAAATATTCCCACTGACCTAGAGTAATTTAGCTATTCTGCATGCAAGAGTGGATAAAAGCCATTCCTGTAAAACAGTTCAGCTCTTCAGAGGAGCAGCAGCAGAAAACTAAGAATCAGACATAGCTTTCAAACATTTTAACTAAAAATCTTCAGACACTGTCTCTTTCACTTCACTTATGTTCTTTTAGATCTAAAAAGATGCACAGCTGAGCCTACACTAAAATTCACTACTTCCTTGGTAAATAAAGCATCAGTCTATATTCCTGAATAAAAAGAACATCTGGTGTTTTCATTAAAAAGACAGGATGGGGCCAGGGAGATGGCTGAGGAGTAGAGTAGAATAAGCGTAAGGGCTTGAGTTCAATCCCCAATTCAAAAAAAAAAAAAAAAAAAGAAAGAAAGAAAGAAAGAAAATTTTTAAAAGGGGCCAGGGAGATGACTCAGTAGAATAAGCATTTCTCTGGCAAGCACAAGGGCCTAAATTCAATCCCCAGTTCCACACACACACACAAAAAGGACAGGATGGGAGCTTTTGCATTTTACTTTACAGATACCCTTGGTAGGACAAGCAAAGAGGATGATCATTGATCAACGCAAGACATTTTGGAGCTATAACGATGGCCACTTTCCTATAGACAACCTGAACATTGCTCATATATATAGCACATGATAGTTATTCTAACTGCTCATTAGAGAAACTAACATTTCAAGTACACTGAGTATTTCACTTACTTTAAGCTTTCATACAAATACTTTTTTTTAATTTTCCATTTTTTAATTTTTTTCTCATAATTTTGAGACAAATAGTAATGAGACAGTTTCAAATCAAATTGGTATGACAGTTTCAATAATTAACACATTGCTCATACAAATATTTCTAAGATGAAGTAAAATGAGTCTTGCTTACCAGTTAAATTTTTTAAGTACTTTTTATTTTAAAAAATTGCAAATTCCTTGTGATTAGCAACCCTATTTTATATTTATGGGACTCTTCAGAGGAAAGAATAGTGTGATATACTTAGTAGGCACCTGATAAACATCTACAAATCGGTGGAGTTTTATATACTACAATTCAAAAAAGGGTAGAGTTGGCTTATTGGTAAATTTATTACCCTTGAACCACTCTGTGAAGGGTTCCCACTCTGCAATCCATGGATAGGTATAGGATGTCTGTGAGTCTGCATGTGTACTTGTGAGGGATGAGTCTGAGTTTTTAGTTTTCTTCTCAGACTATCAGCCTTACAGTTAAGAAAGGTTAGAAACTATTTTCTTAGGTTATAATAGAAGTATTAAGGAATTTGATACACTGAAACCAGAAGTCCTTCTGTAAGGAAACAAAATTTTTTTTTTTTTTTTTTTTGGAACCAAGGATTGAACTCAGGCTCTTGCACTTGCCAGGGAAGTGCTTATTCCACTGAGCCATATCCCCGGCCCTCAAAAATCTTAAAAAGTAAATGTAAGATTTCTATCACTGGGCTGGTGAGATAGCTCAGCGGTCTAAAGCGCCTGCTTAGGCAAGCTTTGGCAGTGTGCACAGGGACCATAGTTTGATCCCCTGCCCCACACACCACACCAGCTCCACCCCTGGGGTGGGCTGTGTTGGCCACCAAAAAAAAAAAAAAGATTTCTACCACTACATCATCAATTTGGATTTTTTGTTGTTGTTCCGAATGCCTTCAGGGCAGGTTTGGCTGGCTTGAGTTGAATGAACCACAGCAACCTGAGCCTGACTGCTTTGATGAAGCAGCCACTTAAAGAACTGAGCTAAGGGGCAGGCCCCCTGGCTTTTGTTTTGTTTTGTTTTGTTTTGGAACTGGGGATTGAATTCAGGCCCTTGCACTTGCCAGGCAAGCGCTTGTTCTACTGAGCCATCTCCCTGGCCCTCAATTTGGTTTATGAGGGCCACGCTGAAAAGAAGTGATCACTTTTTCAAAATATATACGTAGTTTTGTCTTAAACTTGCCCTAAAGACATGCTTATGCAATTACATAGTATAATCAAAGAACACAGTGAATGTTTAAGTAAAAATGAAATTTATTACATTAAAAAACAAACTGTCAATAACCCCCACTTAATACAGGCACACATACTCCCTGACTCTTACTTCAAACACACTGATTTCATTTTTCCTGCCACTTCCTTAAGTAGCTTTAGAAGTCTTTCATGAATCTTTTTATATTTTTTTTATTTTTTAAATAATTTTCATGAGTTTCTTTTCATGGCTGCCTCAATGTCTTGAATTGATTCATTTTCTGTGGTATGTATTACGTATACAAATAAAAATAAAAATACTATGATGCCCCATCAACCTTACCCATAGAACCTAACACTATATGTACAACTTCTGGTTCTTCCCCAAAGCCAAAATGACTATGAAAGGTAAATATTTTGAATAAATTCAGGATCTCAAGAGAGCCATGAAACAAAGAGGACTTTCCAGAATGGCTTCAGAAAGTGAAAAGGATGATGGGACAAGTGTGTTTAAAGCAAAGGGAAGTGGTTGAAGGAGATCGATGGCAATGCTTTTTACTGTAATAAATTTTTCAATATTCACCCTATTTTTATAGTGCCTTATAAATTCTAAACTAAGTAATTTGACAACCTTAGATTTCATAATCAGTAAAACAAAGAAAATTGAAATGGAACTGTTTCTCCAAAACAGGATTAGCAACTGCTGCAATTACATACCCAGGGCAATAGAATGTTAACAGATAGGACACAAACATGCATACATTTGGGAACTGCTAGTTTAAGTAAATTTTGTTTTTGATCTTTCTTTTTAGAACTTCTCATTTTATGCCACTATGCATAATAAATATTAAAGGAGAAATAGTGCATCTAACTTTACCTAAATATGGTACAAAAACTCTCTTCTTAACTAGTTGTGAGTACATACACTTCAGAAGCGGAGACAGGATAATTCCAACTTCAATCCCAGCCTGGAAAATTTAGTGCCATAGCAAGAGCTTATCTCAAAATAAAATTTAAAAGTAATTTTAAATACTAGAGATACAAAGGGACAGGGAGGTAGCTTAGTAAATAAGTGCTTGCCTGGCAAGTGCAAGGTCCTAAGTTCAATCCCCGGTACTTAAAAAAAAAAAAAAAAAAAAGTCTAGAGATACAGCTCAGTATAAAGGCCTTGGGTTCAATTTGTAGCACAACAAAAACAAACAAAACCACATCCAAAACTCTTAGTTCTGGATCAGTGCTGCACAACAGAAATATATATGAATCACACATACAATTTTTATAATTCTCAAGGAGCCAACATTCTGAAATTCAGATGAAATTAATTTTAATAATATATTTTATTTAACCCAAATACATGAAAAACAAAAATTAGTGAGACACCTGCATTCGTTGGTGTACTGCTTGAAATCAAGTATATATTTTATAATTTACAACATGTCTCAATTGAGACGAGGCTGACTTCAAGTTCTCACTAACTATGTGTGGTTAGCAGCTTAATATACTGCAAAGCTCTGCAGCATCTTGTGGAAAATACACTAAATTTTTTGGGGGAAAACATTACACTAGGTAAATATATATCTATACTGCCACATATTCATATGACCATACTTTGTAATGTCCTTGGTGAAGCATTACAAATTATCTATCTTCTTACAGCCAGCCCTCGAGTATGTACTGTATTTAATACTATGTATGACAAAATGGGAAGCAGGGAAAAAGACCTTCCAGTGAATATCACAAAACGACTGCCTTGAGAAAAACCATTTTCATGGTTAAATTCTGAGCTGAAGTCATTTTTTTTTTCTCACAGAATGCGATTTCTACTTGAACACAAAATAGGTAAGTTATGATTCTTTAGTTGGGCATTTGGCAGATGTTTTGCTGAAAATGAACTAAGTGAGCTTATCATGTCAAGGAAAACAGCTGGCAAAATTTATATCAATGATAAAATTTGAATTTTCAAATTAAAATAAAAATTTTGGAAACCTGCATCATACTGTGAGCATGACAGTTTCCCCATAGATTTTTTTCATCAATTCAGTGTTGATAATAATAAATACGTTTTGATGCTGTATGATAAAATATGTTAGCATTTGGAAGAGACGCCTAATTTGGTGAACCAGCAGTTTCCAAATGATCAATGTATCATGTTACAAAAACATGCACAAGCAAAAAATCTCTTCAAAGTACAGACTACACAGATTCTAAAGGAATAGAGTATAAACAGTTCTTTGATATGGTTTCAAAATTCACCTTGCAACTATTCTTAACAAAATTGTAACTTGTCAAATATGGTATACTATAAAAAAGAATACTTATAATTATCAGAAAAAGCTATCAATATAGTCTTCTCTTTTCCAATGATGTATCAGTGTGAGGCTGGATGTTCCGTGTACACTTTAACCACATAACAGTAGACTGAATGCCAAAACAGACATGAGAACAAAGCTGATTTCTATTATGCCTACATTTAAGAGTTTGAAAAAATACAAAATAATGGCATTCTCATACATTCAGATTTTTTTTTTCTTTTCTTTCTTTTTTTTTGGCTACTTCAGGCTGCCTTCAGGGCAGGTCTGGTACAGCTTCTGGAGCTGGGAATCGAACTGCGGTCCTATGCACTTGCCTGTATTTACTCAAGCGGCACTTTAAACAACTGAGCTATCCAGCAAAGTCCCCTGAGATTTCTTTTTGAAAAATAGTTGCTTCAGTCATTTGAAAAGCTATGGCATATTATTATCTTTAAGTTGACTAATAAATACATTTAATTTTTCTAGCATTAATTTCTATTACATATTAGCAATTAAATGAATATAATAGATTATATTCACCAAGTAAGAGTTCCTAGAAGTCTCCTACAGTTTTTAAAAGTCTGACTATTATGACTGAAAAATTTTGAGTACTACTCTACTGGAGTATAGAAGCATTTTTAATTTGTACACAAACTTCGCTAATTCTTATAAACCTAGTCACACACTATGGTAACATATACCTATGATAGACTATATGTCTTGGTAAATATTTCAAGATTTCCATATGGATGATTCCTGGGATGTTAGTTCTCTTTAATTTTTGTATGGCTTAATTTTAAGCCTATGGTTTCTAAGGAGTATCCAAAGACCCACGTGAGAAAAAAGGGTTAAAAGGATAAAGTTTCTGCATCTAAAAACTCATAATTGCCTAAAACATTTGCCGAATGTCTCACAACTTATTAAGTGAAGCCATCTATGAATGCAAATGCTGATTTGCAATTTGGCAATAGCCCAACATTCAGAAAATTCACATAGCTTTTCTTTAAACCAGTAGTTCATACATGATTAATTAGAACATCTCATTTATGTAGTGTGCACTTTAGCTCATTACTCTAAGTAAAATTCGTTAAGTATTTACATTTAGATAATTAAAATCTGGGTACACCCTTAAGAAAGATGCATACATTTTAGGCAAAGCGATTTTTTTCCTTTATACCACTCAAAGTAAATTACAGCCTCCTTCACAGCATCATCTGTACCAGTTTCAGAGCAGAGCTCAGTACTGCTACACCTCCACACTCAGTAGAAAGTATACATTTTTTCAAACATATAAATGTAGTAGAAACAATCAAATAATTGCACCATTATGTGAGATATTAGCACTGATTTATGTACAAAATTCTGCCTCAAACATCTACTACATCCTCCAAGATTATATTATTAAATAGATGTTTAGAGATATTTTTCATTATTTTATTGCATTTCCAGATGGAACTGCTTTCTGGCCAATATCCTTAAAATAAATACAGATACACCTTGGTTAATTGCAGTATTTAGAAAAAGAGTGTTTTGATTTCTTAAGTGATCCCAATGAGAGTATTATATAAACCACTTTTTCTTTTAATTCATCTGTTGAAAAGTAGATGCACTTTTGTGTTTTAAAACATCTCAGTAACATAGTTTGCATGCAGTATGGAAGGCTTTACCTTGTAAAATATTTTCAATTAGCTATTACCATGAGATTGTAGTCTTGTACTTTGTTCCTCTCAACTTAAAAAATTGAAATCAAGTAGTAACTTAGAACTTGAAATACTTGGGCTCTGAAGAATTTATTGGTGAAAAATTTTTGACTAATAGAACTGTCCCCTTCATCTCTATATATGCTTTACACACAAAACATCATATTCCATGACGGTGCTTTTTGTCAGTTGCAGAGTCAAGATTCAACCTTCTTATCTTTACATAATTGAATGTAAAACTGTAAAATCACACAGTAGGCAAATGCTGATTGTAGAGGAAGTTTTAAATGATTCAATGATCAATTCTAAAAACCATAGGTCTTTGCGGCCATCTAGAGAAGCTGATTGCTGATGAGATCACAAGACCCTCTATTTTAAAATCTTCTTGTGATAACAAAGAATAAATCTCTTCATAAGTAGAAGGCCTCCCAGGAACGGTGATATGGGCCTATAGTCCCAGCTATTCAGTAACCTGAGGCAGGAGAATCATTTGAGCCCAGGAGTTTAAAACCCACCTGGGAAGTACAGAGACACCTTTGTATCAAAAACTAAAAGAAAAATATAGATATTCCTCAAATTTTCAACCATTTTCTAAATATCTCTATAACCTCACAAGTAACCTTAACCTAACATAGCTCTTATTGAATGCTTAATAAATCAACAAATTTTGTTTTGATATAAAAGTTAATGATTCTGTTTAAGATAGTGGAATAAGACTAACATGCATAAGAAATAGCCATAAATGTGAAATACCAGTTGTACCTCAACACTTCTTACCTAATCACTTGGTTAAAGATCCCATCTCTTGAGGCTTTATAAGGATTTTATTATATATTTCCAACTCTTTGCAAAAAGTCTAGAACATAATGCTCATTGGATGGCAGCTGTTGACAATGACATTGGCAATTTTCTGAAATTTATATTTTTGTGTGCTTCATTATTCCACAATCAAGTCCCTGCTCTGGTAACCTAATACAGCTCTATCTTGTCATTGCCCCAATAAATACAAACATTGCTTTCAAAGAAGCTGAAAATAAATATTAAAGTGTAAAACAATTCACTTCATTAATAAAGTTCATGGTCATAAATTGAATTGGTACAAAAGCCAATCAAACAGTAATTTGGGAAAGGAAAAGGGGCGAATACTCCAAAACTCCTTCCAGCCAAGGAAAGACCTTCACATTAAAGCTAACAAGGCATAAAACTCTGACCTTGGAGCAACAAATGAAAAAGCCTTGCTTGGGAATATGAAAGATAAAAGTGTAACATCGTGTAACTCAGCAGTGTCCCAAATTTTCTGATCAAGGAAATTATGGGGCCAAAGAGGAAAGTGATCTACGATGTAGAGTGTGCCTAAGGAGAGTCACATGGAGAGAAAACATTCTCTCAGGCTTTCACAGAGAGCACATTGGCCAAGCAATGGCCGTGACTC
>NW_004524714.1:4131302-4141302 GCF_000260255.1 Octodon degus
ACTAGGAAGAATGTATGCAATGTGTTAATTATTGAAACTGTCCTACCAATTTGATTTGAAACTGTCTCATTGCTATTTGTTTATCAATAAAATTATGGGAGAAAAAAAAAAAGATAAAAGTTTACACCAGATAGGATCCTTTAGTCTCTCTTGCTTAACTATTAAGGACACCAAAATTGAATTAGGCATTTGTGGGATGCACAGTTTCTAAAATAAGACCAGCATTTTTAAACTCAAAACAATAAAACTACTTTACAAACAAAAGCAATTTTCCAAGCAAATGTAAGCACATAATGTGGAGATTCCCAAAAAGTACAGACATGCCTCACAGTGGCTTAGATTTTTTTCTTCATTCTCCATTCCCCAATAATTTCTAACTCTTACATTTTTTTGAATAGTCTTTTGCTCCCTGATTGGTCTTGAGCATATTCAGTATATATGTTCAGTTCCAGTGCTTTTCTGGATTTGGGATGAATTCAAAAGACATCTGTGAAGTCAGAGAGCAGGTTCCCAGATGCTTGAGAAGGGTTGAAACCCTTACAACATTTCTGCCTTCAGCAAAAACGTATTTCAATATAATTATAGTAGATAGCTTTCAATATGTCATCTCTATTATAGCTGCTGTAAATTATAAAGTGAATTGCCTGTATATAAGTATTTCTTCTGGTACAAGCAAAGTGAGAAAGCTGCACAGAGCATGATATATCTTCTCCCTTTTAACTGAGAAGAAATGTTGCGGTCGAATTTCATTTTTAAAAACCAGTGTGCCCATTTCCTTTTGGTAGGGATGGGGAAACCATGACAAACCTTCAATTCTTAAAAACAAAGCTTCTAAGCCCCTTGCTTAAGTTCATCAGGAATTTACCTATCCTAACAGTTGGGTCTTCAATCAAAAAAAAAAAAAAAAAAAAAACTTTGAACGGTACCATAAAGATACTTTTCAAAAGTTGTAGCCAATCAACAAGAAGGAGGAACCAGGCTTGCCTCTCAGCTAGAGGAGCACAATGCACCCAAGATAAAGTCTTAGGAGACAGCTACAAGCTTTGTAAAATTATCATATTCCTGTTGAGTGTCAGAATCAAGAAGACAAAAGGAAAAAAAATTGTTTTCTTTTGGGTGGTAGCAATGCTCCAGAATCTTACTCTAACATATAATATATTCCATGTCTAATATTCCAAACACATTCATAAATGGATTTAGATATTTAAACATCATAAATCATTAAATCTGAGCTTATATAATGGAAACAGATAATCAACATGATCAAAAGTTCAACATATGAACTTTTCTGGGGAAAAAAGGATTTTAAAGACAACATGTTACCCACACACATGCACGTGTGCACGCGCGCACACACACACACACACACACACATACACAGTTCACCCCTGTAGCTTGGATAAAAATTTCCTCAAATTATAGGTTCCAGTCTGTTCAGCTTTGTACATATGGTAGTACTTACACGGTATTTTAGTTTACTGCAGTAGTGGTATTTGTTAATTTTGTGGCATTCTAAATCTAAAAAGGATTCAGATACATTTTGATTATAGGTTCAATGAAAAAGACAGTACAGTGAAAAACTAAAATTACTATGTAGTTTTTATTGTAGTAAAGCTCAATGCAATTCTGTAATGAAGCCTCTATCTTAACATATATGTTCTATTTACTGATATACCTTCTGTCACTCAGAATACTAATGATCACTTTTGCAAAGAAAACATAGTTTTGTGGAAACAAATTAAAATGTTCTCCCATGTGCTTTGTTTCCATTTCAAATACAATCCACTAAGGGCAAATCCAAAATGTACTTGATTTGTTTCTGAATTCTACATGGGCAGCTACAAAAGTCAATGGTCAAGGATGGCATATTGTCAGAAACTGATTTCAATGCCTGATTCTGACACTAATAAATGACATTGGACAAATCATTTAACCTGTGATTCTCATTTTCGTATCTCTAAAATGGAAATTACAGTATTATCTATTTTAGAAATATACTCCCTGGGCTGGCGAGATGGTTCAGTGGTCTAAAGCACCTACTTGAAACAAGCTTGGCAAAGCACAGGGACCTCGGTTCGATCCCCGGCACCACATGCCAGCCAGCCCCGCCCCCTGGTGGGCTGAGCTGGCCACACACACAAACACACAATAAATAAATGTAATAAATAAAAATAAATAAATATTAAAAAAAAAAGAAATATACTCCCTTTACTTCATATAGCCCTCTTTAGCCCTTCTTCTAACATCACAGTATATTTCTGAAAGATCCATATATTCTTGTACCCTAAACAATTGAAAAGAAAATTACTCCTTTGTGGCAAAAATCATCAATCCTAATAACTTAGGAGAACTACAGATGGAAGAGCAATAAAAGCCAGGTCCAAGACAACAAGAGAACTAAATGCTTCCATACAATTTCTAAAACAATTTAGAACTTATAGAGAAAAGTTTGTAAAGCAAAATTCTGCTGATTTGGGCTAGCAAGATAGTTCAGTGGACTAAGCACCTGCTTAGGCAAGCACAGGAACCGGGGTTTGATCCCTAGCACCACATGCCATGCCGGCCTCACCCCCAGGTGTGCTGAGTCAGCCAATGAGACCCAGCTTGGTGGTACATGCCTGTAATCCCAGCATTGGGAGGCTAAAAACAGGAGGATCACTACAAGTCTGAGCTGCATAGTGAGACCCTCTACCAAACACATTAAAAATTTTTTTTTAATTCTGATTCTTCCAATTAATCATCATACCACATGTATTTGTCCATAATATTGCAGAAATTTCATGTATTTTTGCTTCTGAAAGTATTTAAACATGAGAACAAAATATGCATTAAATGGTTATTAGGCTACTACTATAACTAGAAATAACACTCATGATTTATTTCCCAATTTTATATTTAATACTAAAACACACAAAAAATCTTAAGTGATACAGAACCTGTGTGTTACATAGGTGTATTTTTAAAGCAAAGAAACAAAAGCAAACAAATATCCTGTCCCCCTTAAAAATCCTGGTGATTTCATTCTAATATTAGCTGAGATTAGAGTTACTAAAAATCTAGGGAATCTATAAGGTTGTTTTTTTTTTGTTTTGTTTTTGTTTTTGTTTTTTTCCCATATTTAGTTACAAGGTCTATAGGATCTCACTACATAGAACATACTCGTAGTGATTCTCCTGTTTTAAGCCTCCCAACTGCTGGGATTACAGGCACATGCCACCAAGTCCAGTCTCTACTGCCGGCTCAGCATGCCCCATGGGCAAGGCCAGAATGGCAGGACAGGGATCAAACTGTGGCCATTGTGTTCTGCCTAATTAGGCGCTTTGGTCCACTAAACTATCAGGCTGGCCCCAATCTAGGGTATTTCTAAAGTTATGAGGCTCAAATCCTGTCCACTGACTAATGCCAGCCAGCAATGCCTAACTTCGAAAAAGGTGATGTGGAGAAAATAACAAGGCAGAGGGGAAGAAACATGGCTAGGAATAGTAAGAAATCACCTTAATTCTTTAGCCAAAATGTGGGCCATTTGTCATCTAATATTGTACTGTACATATTTTCAGGCAAGGTGAATGGTGATATCCACCTAGTAAATATGTACAGATGTATTTAACATAAAGTTATGCAATTAGAATTATACTACAAATTAGAACCATTTTCTACTGTTTATGCTCAAGGCAACCTTTTCAACTATGATTTAGTCTGTTTACATTCAATTATTCACATGTCAAATAAGAAAGCTAGATTTTTTTCATATACACGTATATGATAATTTTTCCAAAATTCTTTTTTTAAAAAATGTATTTGGCACAGTGTCTCATTATACAGCTCAGACTCATAGTGAACCTCCTGTTTTCAGCCTCCCCAGTGCTGGAATTACAGGCATGTGCCACCATACCTGGTCTTGGTGGCCAGCTCAGCATGCTCGGGGGTAGGGCTGGCGCTGACCTGTGGTTCAAAATTTTTATTGACATACTCTCTTCCAAAATTTATTCCTACAAATGAAATACACTTTAGATCCCACAAAGTCTTTATTTGAAAAAATAGAAAAATTTTATAGTATTAACTTACATTTCATGTAAAGATCTAATACTCTATAAATCTTTCTTCTCTCTCTCTAAAAACAATAACTCCTGGGACAGAATTCGGCATTCAGTACCATAATATCCAGAGTATGAGAAAAGGCAATGGAGGTTGGGAAAGAAATGTAATATAAGTGAAACTATATAGTTAACTTATAAGAAAAACCAGTATTAAAACTGAACATGAGTTACTAGGGATTAGTGGAGAAAGTAAGACGGAAGGAGAGGGATGAAGAACACCAAAGAATCTTCAGGACAATGAAAATATTCAGTACGGTCCTATTAGGTTGTGTAATTGTCCAAGTCCATAAAATTCACATCATCAAGAATGAACCATAATGTAAGCTATGGACTTTAGGCAATGACACGTCAATGCAGATCCATCACTGTAATACTGTATCACTCTAGTGGGAGATGCTGATAATGGGCAGGGCTATGCATATGTGGCACCAAGGAATATGTAGATATGTCTATAATTCCCTCATAATGTCACTGTTAACCTAAAACTGCTCTAAGCACAAAAAGTCTTTTGAAAAGCTCATCAAGAACGTAAAATAACACTGTAGTAGATGATTATACTATGACTAAAACTTGCTTTCAAATTTTCCATCAGAAGGGCCGGCCAAATAGCTCAGTGGATGAAAGCACCTGCAAGCAGGAGCAGGGGCTGAGGGTTTCATCCCTAGGCCTGCTGTGCTGGTCCCAGCCCCCGGGGTGCGCTGAGACGGCAATTGAGACTGGGTGTGGTGGCACGTGCCTATAATCCCAGCTCTTGGGAGGCTGTAAACAGGCAGATCACTACGAATCCAATCTAGTAGTGAGACCCTGAACACTCTGGAAATTCTTCCCTAAAAATATAAATAAATAAATAAATAAATAAATAAATAAATAAATAAATTTTCCATCAGAAAGTCTAAGGGAGAAATAGACAAAAAAAATTGCAAAATGTTATTTTGGGTTGACTCCTACGAAATCATCGATACGCAAATTTCTTATTTGTGAGGCACAGTATTCTTATGCTACGCTGCCCAGGCTACTCTTGGTGGTTTGTTTTATTTATTTAGTTATTTATTTATTTAGGTGCTGGGGGAAGTGAACTCAAGATCTCTTGCTTGCCAGGCAGGTGCTGTACCACAGAGCTACGTTCCCTGCCCCCAGGCTACTCTTGGAATTCCTGGACTCAAGTGCTTTTACTGTCTCAGCTTCCCAAGTAACCATAACTATAGACACCTGCTGGGATTACAGCACTGTGCCCAACTTCCAAATCTATCTGACCCTCAAAACTTGGTAACTGCATTGGATTCAACCCAATACTATTTCCTTATTTTTTGTGTATGTTTAAAAGTTTCCATGAGAATGGTTTCTTAAATTCCCTTCAAATGAAAATTCTAATCAAATGAGAGTTCTTCAAACTAAAAAGCATTTTAGCTTTAAACTAATTCAGTATGTTTAAAATGAATCACCATTTTATCTTCTTAGCTTGAACCTAGAACCCACTTATTCTCCTCCATATTTTAATATCTCTGAAGTTTGGAAGCATTTTGTATTTAATGGGATGATTTAGTTAAATTGGCAAGGTTGACATTTTTCTTGGTGGTACATAAAACAATGCAGTTTAAACTCTAAGATACATTAGATTTGATGAAGCACAGTTAATAAAATTGCTGAGAACAGAACTTTTAGTCCTTAATTTGTTTGTAATCATAAATTTAAATAACAATAAAAATACATAAATTTAGCACACAATGCTGAGTATGTTCTGTCTTAAGGTACCCATAATTATCCTGGGAGGTTTCATCCTTAGAAAGACAGCCAGAACCTGCTTACTTTGTGAAGTTAGTTCATTTCCTATATAGTAGTCTGGCATAGTCTATAAGAATTAATTCCTGGGAGGATTCTAGAGCTCACAGAATAGGAGATAAAAGCTCACTTATGCAATGCCTCCCTTCAAAAATTGTTAAAGTTTATGAACAAAGCCAGCATGTAAATATAATTATACAGAGCTCTGAAGGTCACCAAGTATGTAGTGAGTCTGAGGGTTTAGGGTAGAAGATTATAGGAATAATAGTAAGGGCTCGTGCATGTGAAGAATAAATAAAACTAAAACAAGTCGATGGGATAAAATAGGGTTAGCTTCACCTCCAAAATCTCAACAGGTCTTCATTTCATGACTTCAACAACTCATTTGGATCTTGGCATCATCCTTATATATTTTGCTCTTCATATTAACACCTACCCTTCACAGCCCTCAAAATCATTAGCACTGTATAGTAGAAGAGCAATAGAGGGTTTGTGCAGGACTATGAGAGTGGCGGCTGCTGACCTGTTCATATTTCTCCAGTTCTGTGTGATAGATTTGTCTGATCTGGGTCAATTTGGCTCTGTAATCTGAGTGTTCAATAGAGTTATCTGAAGAACCTCCAGAGGCTGCCGCGGCTGCAGCTGCTGCCGCCGATCCCCCACCTTTCTCAGGACCTGAAACCCCTTCTGCCAAAAGCATATTGTCCAGTCTCATTAGCTGGGGATCGGGAGGGTCTTCCTCCTGGGCTCCTCTGATGCTGAGACCTTCAAGGAAAAGAGAGACAGAGAAGAAGCGAGAAACAGAGGACAAACAGTGTGAGTATTTTGTTTATTTGAGAAAATGATCAAACAACATCAGTGTACTACAATTCATGCTGAGAATTTCATCATTCACATTTGATCAATATGTCTAAGTACAAAAATTACTTTCAAAACAATACTGACATGCATTCCAAAATTTCTAATATTCTCCAAATTATCCCACATTGGATTCTTAGGAAAAGGTAATCCTGACTTCTTGGAATAAGTTAATCATACAAGTTTGTTAGATTTAGATGATTTTACCATAAAATAGAAAGGGGGAAATTGAGGGTTTAAAAAAAAAAAAACTAATTTCAGAGATATAAAAATACATTCAAAAGGTAGTTGCTCTATCTCTGTACAATTGGAAAAAGTCATAACTAAAATTCCACAAATTAATCCACAAGCTATACCCAAAAATTAGAAAATAAACAGGATTAGATGGCAAAACCATCATGGAATTTCAGAAGAAAATGTGTAAAACGAGGCATCTAGCTATAGTTACCATATATTTAAGAAATTGTCAGCAAACTATAAAACCAGAACACTAAATACAGTATTAAAAATGTGCCACAGATGTGGAATACAGTGCTCGACACAGTAGTCTCAATCTAATTTTGCTTTTAAATCAAAAACTTCCTAAGTGATGCCCAGTCAGCAACCTCTTCTGAGTACTATAGATCACAGCTGACAATTCATAGGTTTAATCAGGTCACACAGGCTTTCTGCCAAGATGTTTTCGACAACACAGAAGACAAAGTTTAAAAATAATTATCATGGTACAAAAAGCACTGGAGTCATGACAGCTCAAAATCAGCATTTTCATTAATGTGTAACAGAACCTAATATATCCCAGCCCAATTAACCTCTGTGAATCTGTTTAAAAGCAGGTTCCCCACACTATTTATGAGGCTTCTTGGGAAAGAGAGGGAGAGAAGTTGGCATCTTGCATGTTTGTATTTGGATTCTGCCTTTTACATCATGCCTGTTATTGTTTATCCACAGTGGTACACACTCTGTGTCTACTGCAACTTACATGACAGTAACATCTATAAGCTGCCAAGTACTCAACTGATCACCAGCTCTGTGACTTCTTATGCTAACCTAAAACTACCATCAGTCTTTTAAAGAGCAGACTGCATCCATAGGTGTCCTGAACTACACCCACAGCCTGACAGCACTCTTGGTTATCTTAACACACACAACTTTAATTTCCTCCCTTGAAATGAAAGTATATTTTAGAATAAGTTCAAGTAGATAATGAAACAAACATAATTAATTTAAAATTATATCTATTGCCTATTCAGAGGCAAATAGGTAAGACCTAAAAACTATAATATACTAAGACAATAAATTCATTCAGGGAAACAAATTACATGTATGAGTCTAACAAGATAAAATTTGTATTAATGTATTCATTCACTGCTGATAACCAATTTGGCTATTTCTTTTAGAATAATAACAAAAAAACCTGCCTAATACTGACCTAGAATGGCCTATATTAATTAAGTTGGTGTTTTAATATCTTTTATTTTCTTCTCTTCTAATTCACTAAGACATTTTAAATGTTATAATCTTGTGGCCTGAACATGCTCACAGTTCATACACGAAGTTTTCTATGTCCTTGACATGCTGTAAGGGATTACTAAATAATCTTTTATCTTGCACTTTGGACTCTGTTTCATTTTATATTTGTTTGGGGGCTTCCCTAAGTTTATCCTTTTTAAATTCAATGTTTGCTCATATTTTTGCATATTTATTACTTATTTTATTTACAGATAATGATGCTTCTCCTAGGGTGTGTGTGTGTGTGTGTGTGTGTGTGTGTGTGTGTGTGTGTGTGTTTAATCTACTTTCAAGATTATGCCAGCTTTCTAATTTTTCTTTTGTATGTATTTAACCACAATGACCTTTTACCTATGGACATATGATGAATTTAATAGTAATGAACAGCCATACTTGATTACAAAATGTTTACAGTCCTCAGTACTTCCCTATACAAGTGCAAAAGACAAGAGAAGATGCCCATGACTAATCATGGGGAAGCAGACAATATGGGAGACACAAGTAAATTCATCAGGAAGAAATACAGAAGTCTCAAGTATATTTTTATGCAACCTAGTATATAAATAAACTATCACCACTATACCAATAGGAAGCAACCCTTAATTTCAGTAACAGTGGATACAAAAACAATTTTAAGTATAAACAACTAGCATAACATTTTCCTCTTGTGACAAAACAATTTTATTCCTAAAATCCTCAGTAAATCAACATGCATTTGCCTCGAGAACAAGGAAAAATGTCTTGATACAATCTTTCAATACTTACTTTATAAATTATATGCATCAAATCTCATCAGAAAAATCATTTCCTGACAAAAAATTCAGAGTCCGTTGCATGAAAAGTACTAAAACATTTTGCAACTAGGTAGCACTGACACTGTCAATATCAAGTCATTTTTATAACTATAGCTTGAAGAATGATTCCAAATTTTTTCTCTTTTAAGCAAAATAATGGTAATAAGAGTTCTAAATAGTAATATGTGGTTTCCAAAATTATTTAAAATTTTAACATTTATTTTCTTACTTTACATTTGAGTTATTACTGAATTCTTAATCCTCTCTATTCATGAATCCACTCAATTACTTAGCTTACTAACCTTCCAAAATCATACTTGTCTTCCAGTCATAATATCTAATCCTCTGGGTACCTACACAAATTGTAATGAGCTAAATTTACAAAGGTTAGAATAAATCAGACTGCGAGGTGATTCTAAGACCCTAATACTTTCACTGAAACTTGGTAAAATAGTAATTTATAAATTGGTTATTCTTGCTTTGTATCAGAAATATGTGTATACTGAAGCATATAAATAGGTTCATAAAGTTTTATATCAGGGCTCTTGGTCATCACAGCAGTATAAAGTTGCGTGAAAAAAAAACCATCAACAAACGTATTTTCAATCTATTTATAACCACAACATTCATTTCAGTATCTCTAAGATTTAGACAAATCACACAAACACAGTAAAACATTGTTTAACAATGAACTTGGCTTTGTTATAAGCCCACAGTTTTTGCATATCTTTCAGCAAATCCTAATTAGCTGTCTTTCAACATGCTGTGCACCTGCCCCACAGATAATGGGAGAGAGCATCTGCATAGACGACTGCATTCCGAGGGCAATAAATAAATTGCGGGTCAAAATTATTACAAAGCTTTCTCTGAATAAATGCATACCCTTCACAATACTAAGCTGCAGATGTGAAAAGTACCTAAAGCCCACTCAAATGGTTATGGGGCTGTTTGAGTTTAATAATC
>NW_004524714.1:4146302-4154368 GCF_000260255.1 Octodon degus
AATTACTTAGCATTCTATGTGAAAAATGAAATATAGCCCAAAAAACAGCTCATAAAAATAATGAGAGTATTCTGAAACAATTCTGTCTTACAACTATAACTTTCATCTGGTTTCTCATATCACAGAGTCAAATCTGATGGTTTAATTCTGGTATTTCTATATATTAAATTACCTATGTTGTGTTGCCATTGATCTGCAACACATTTTAATGGCATATAGCTTTATTGCTCTTTGCTGTTGTAATTTTTATGACCTAAGTTTTACTCTCCTATCACTTCTAGGGGTGTGAGATGATGAAACACTCACAAGAGCTGCTCACTGTTTGTGAGCTGTAGTGAGGCACTTCAAGTAAGCATGGAAACCTAGAGAACAGCCCTGTATAGATCAGCACATGGAAAACAAACGGTGCTGCTGGTATATTTTGAAATAAAGACTCTTCTTTTCCTGCAGATGTATTCAATAAGATACCAGTACTGGCTACACAATGTTCTTGTTAAAATTAGATCAGATCAAGATTGCATATCCTTTTGATTAGTATTTTGGAAATCTTCAATCAACTACTTCACAGATAAAATGAGTGGTTTCTTTAAAAACACACATATCCACATACAATATAAAATTTTTGGTCATAAACTACTAATATGGAGAAATAGTCTTTCCTCAAGTGAAAATACTAGACCCCAGTGGAATTTTAAAATATCAAGTACCCTTATTTATGTACCTTAAGGTGATCAGCAAACATCATTCACAAGTCCCTCGTGGCAGTAAGAATCTACCCTATCAGATAATTAATCTCATGCTTATCTTTGCAGTTACTTCCTTTGCTATAGTCATCTTTTCCCTTTCTCTAAAATGTTCAAAAGTGAATATATAAATTATAGTCACTTTACTTTATCATGAACAGTAGATATCTACTGATGCCCTCCTCCTCTTGTAGGAAGGAATGTCCACCTCATTGTTTCTGGAATGTCAAATTATCTTCATGCACAGGCTCTGCTCAAATAGCAAGCTAGTAAATACAGCTTAAGGGTCATCGACATTCCCAGTACATTCCAATGTAACAGCACAGCATAAAGTTTTATCTGTATTGTTATAAAGGACATAGACTCCGTTTTATTGAAAAGGCTTTGTGAAGCATGCAGTGATTATAGGAAACATGAACTTTACAAGACTTGCCACATGATTTTATTTTAAAATGTGCTGTCTCTTTGTATAAATATAGCATCTAATTAATAAATGAAAATGTCTCCTACACTGTATTTTATGTAACATTCATGTATATGCACCTCTGTTGAGCTTATATTTTGCTATAAATACTTAGGATATTTCAGTCATTGGCAAACTTCAAAAAGGGCATTTTGTGTTTCACGTGGTGGTATCACATCCATCACTCTCCTCCATTAAAAATCATGTGAGTGGCTGAAAAGCCTGACCACCCACTACAGCATCTGAAAGACAATGGAAGAGCAGCTTAGAAAGCATCTGCAGCAAAGCACACATCAATCTGCATTGATGTGAAGAATTAATTTTTTAAAAATATAATCAAAATAGCAAAAAGTGGCTGCCTTGACCTAGTAATAAAATATTGTAGTAATTTTTTGTCTATTTTCTACTGACCAATAAATAAAAACACAAAATAAAAAAATGTATGTCTCTGTCCAACATTAACTATTTACTAGTAGCTAATCCACAGTAAAGATATCCAAAAGCAATTTTGATAAACAACTTTCCAAACTGCATTGTAGATCTTGCAATTATATACATTTAATCCCTTTGATAAGAAATAAATAACTCAAATTCACTGTCAGACACACCAAAATCAAGGACAAACTAAAAAATAATGCCATCTAAATGTAGTGTTGATCAGTAAAAGAATTAAAAACATCCCACCACCCAAGGGGCTTTAAATTTTTTTTTGCCAGTTAGGAGTACACTAGGGGCATAAAGGGTGAGACAGGCATGTATAAAGAAGCATATAACAATTAATTGGGAAAGTCAATTTAAAGAGACTAACATAAAGATCCTTTTGAAAAGTATCACAAGGTAATTATATTAAGGTCTTTTTCTAGTTATTCAGAGGGTAAGGTGTACATGTACATCTTACCTTGTTGCCTAGTTAGGTGAAAAAAAGTTCATTATTCAATTCACTACAAAGGAAATATATATGCATTAATAAGTACAGCCATAGATTTGTATTAAAATATACAGATTTCAAAATTACCTAAAGAAACCTGATTTTGAAGTAGATGTTTTAGGTGGTAAACCATGGAAATGTCAACTTTGATTCAAGCTAACAAAAAAGAATTTAGAGGATGGATAAGCTCCAGGACCTTTGAATTAAATGAAAGACCAGAACACTCCACAGAATGTCTGCAATAACAGTCTCTACAGAAAATTATGAGGAACTACATAAATCCACCCTCTTCCTCTTCACACAGGCTCATTAAAGCTGCACTGACTCTCTGGGCAGCTATAATTCTGCTGACTGATACCCTGGAATCACCCTGTCAATACCCAGTGGTGTGCTGCCTCTCCAACTATCTCTGCCCCTAATATTCCTCTCTTTGATGGGATTTGCTGACCTTTAATCTGATGCTAGTTTACTCTCATCACTGAAGTGTAAGTCGGAGAGCAATAAAACGGCAACCTCACTGATTCAAAAGGGAGAGCTAAAGCCTGCTAACTGTGAATCTAACCTTTCGTAATGGCTCACTCTTAAAGGAAGAAGCATGAAGTGGAAGGCAGCTAAAACAAACAATGTGTAATGCTGAGCACAAGATTTATTAGAATCCCTTTTGCATGGGTATTATAAGAGGACACTGGGGTTGTGAACAACAGATACACAAATATTTGCAAGAGACAACAAATCCTGGTCAGAATATCCTTCCATACCAATAAAAATCTCCAATAAGAGCTGTGCTGTAGGAAATCAAGCAAGGTTAGATGAACAAAAAAGCTTGGGATGACTCAAGGTGGGTGGATGTAAGCAACACTAAACTAATAAAATCATCATTAAAAATAATGTCTTTGTGATTAGGTAGGAGATTATGTACCTGAAAATAAAAAGCTCATATCCATAACAAGTCTGAGAAAATTCAAAGAGCTGTGGAAATTGAACATGTTCAAATCTTCAGTAAAATATTAAGTGTAGATAAACAATAAGATCTCACACTTACTTAGAGCTTTCTATGTTCTAGGCACTGCTCAAGGAACTTTATTTGTATAAACTCATGTAGTCATCCCAACACCCAAAAAAGGTAGAAATTATCATTATGCCCACTTTAATTACCATGAAATGGAAGCAGCATAATGTACTATAAAAAAAAAAAAAAGACCAAGAATTGATCCTGGACAGTCTGGTTTTACAGCATGAACCCTTCATCAACTCTTGTGCATATTATATTTTAATATAATAAAGAAAGAGTAACACCATCTGAGAGAAATGTTCATCTCTATTTTATTTGTGATTAAGAGTTGGTTCTAGGTAACTTTTAAAAATTCTCCCTATGGGACCATTTAAAAAACTTTTCTCAGGGCCAGCCAAATAGTTCAGTGGATTAAAACACCTGCTTAGGCAGACAGAGGGGCCCGGGTTCAATCCTGGGCATGCCATGCCGGCCCCGCCCCCAGGGCACATTCAGTGATTGAGACTGCACCTGGTGGTTCATGCCTGTAATCTCAGCTCTTGGGAGGCTGTACACAGGCAGAATCACTAAGAGTCTGGTTTATGTAGTAAGATCCTGTAGACTTTGCAGACCCTGTATTAAATTCAAAAAATAAATAAAAGTAAAAAATTTCTCAAAGAGATAAAATAAGAAATACGAAAGTACAAATAAAATTTAAATTCCATAATTTTAATATATCTCTCCAAATGGATCTCTTAAAGATTATGACTAGATGTATTTTCAAAAAAATGTTGACAATTATGAAGAGATGAGCCAATATGAGTTCAAAAGCTATAATAATAATAAGTTCAAGTATTTGACATTTTCAAAATGGTAAGCTATATTATGCAGAAGAAAAAAACCTATTATTTAATATTTTAAAATGGAAACAAATTCTGGCCTATGCTTATTTTATTTATAATTACCATCTAGTTGCTTTTTAAATGACTGGTCTCTAAAAAGTGAAATAAAATAAATTTATTAAATTTATTTGGTCTCTTGAGATTTCAACTATATGAACAAAAAATTTCAAGAGCCATAACTAAGTCACAAGCACATACTGATTATCTTGATGCCCACTAGTGGTGCTAATCTAACAAGGCCACTTTTCACCTGCTTGCACAAAGACTGAGTATGCCTTTCATTTTAAATCAATCTGGTAAACAAAAAAGGAAAGATCTTTCAGATTGCAAGACACATAAATCTCTATAAAATATATACTAAATGCCAGAGCATAAGCAAAGTGGAAGTTATTGCATAAGAAATTGCTTCCTATTCTCTTGAGGACAGCAGTATCTGATAGTACTTGGTTCTAACAGGTACAGATAGCAGAAGAATAGCTTATTCATCCTACCAGAAAAAATAATAAAAATAATAATTTAATTTATAATTTATGTTTACAAGTATTATTTTCAAGAGTTAGTCTGCTTTGCAGATTACTTGATCTGGTTCAAACTGACATGTTGCATCACAGAACAAGCCTAAAGGGTCTGCACAACATGTACAGTAATTAATACATCATTAACAAATTAACTCATGTACATTCAACATCATCAGTGTTAATAGCATAATTAATTTATTGTACATAGCACTTTCCAAAAAGTTTAGAAGTATATATTTTCAAATATTAAAGAGGTAGCTTTTCACATTGAAACACTTTCATCAATAAACATCTATATGTGTGCTAAGTAGGTACGTTTGAAATGAGGCATGTTTAGGGATGCTAGGAAATAAATCTGCATCTGACTCAAGTTATACTGGTACAAAAACACAAAGAACAAAGACAATCCTTACTCTGTGAAAGAACTAGTAATACATTAAAAATTTAATACTTGGCAGGTCAAATCTGGATACTCTCTGCTGATGACAACCAATATTAATGAATCAGACTACAGAGTCATTGTCTAGGATCCCAAAGGAAACAATAATGCGAATATAACAAAATCTTGGAAGAGAAAATAATGCAAAACTACTTAGAGTAGTTTTGGTCAATGTTCTAATCATAATAAATATGCTAAACTTTACACAACATTTTTTTTAAAAAAATGAATGCTACCTAAATCTAGTAATGTAATCTAGTAATTTTTAACTAAAAATTAAGTCTCTTTATTTGTCAGATTGTCTGTTGTAAAAAAAAAAAAGACTTGAAATCTTAAGTCTTTGCATAAATGTCTGCCTTACTATGACCCTCTCTCTGTATAATAATCACTTATTTAAAAGCTTGTTTTATTTCCACAGTAAATCTAAAAGATACAAATTAAGCATTTTTTAAAAAGTTCCCTCAAGAAGCAGAAAATGTGGGTTTCTCTAACAATGACACAATTAAAAGAAAGGCAAAGGCAACACTGTTACCGTTTATACAAGGGTCCTGGCAGATTAAGTAGTTTTTACAGTTGATTCAGAAAACTAATAGAAAACTGACCCCCCAGAAAAGAGGAAGGGATAATTCAAACAAACAATATAGTTTATTTAGATAGATTCAATCACTACCCAGTTACTTTTTAATAACATTCTTTGGAACCATTATTGGAAAGAGACCCTCTAGAAAACATGTAACTGGTTAGTTCATCAGCTACCCACAGGATACCTATGTTTTAGGCAGAAATTTATTTCCTTCATGTTCTTCTCAACTCATTCTTCCTTTTATTCATGCTTTCATTCAACAAACCTCTACTAAGTACATACTACATGCAACATATTAAAACTTTTTTTTTTTTTTTTTTTTTTTTTGGTGGAACCAGGGATTGAACTCAGGCCCTTGCACTTGCCAAGGAAGCACTTAACTCCACTGAGCCATCTCCATGGCCCAACATACTAAAACTTAATTCATCACTGTTCAGCAAAAATTATTAATCACAGGGGCTGGAGAGATGGCTCAGTGGTCTAAAATACCTACTTGGAACAAGCTTGGCAAGGCACAGGGACAGCGGTTCAATCCCCCAGCACCACATGCCAGCCAGCCCCACCCCCTGGTGGGCTGAGCTGCCCCCCACACACACACACACTAAATAAATTTTTAAAAAAATTATTAATCACAACTAAACTTTTAACAACTTTAGACTCCTTTAAGAAACAACTATTTCAGAAATGTACTTTTGAAGTCCTACATTTTTAATCAACTAACATGTGATCTACTGAAATTAGTTGTACAAAAATACCTGTATTTAGTTTTTCATACTGAATCAAGAAACACACAGATAAATGACAGATAATAAATCTGTAAATGTCCCTTACATAAAAAGTATTTACTTAAAAACATGAGATTTATCACTGTCTTTATTTAAACCATTCTTATTATCAGCTGTCTTTGAATCTATAGTATTATTGGTGATAGCATGTAGCATTATGGGTGATAGCAGATAGATACCATGTCAATCTGACATTAAAAAAAAAATCAGTGAAAATGTCAACTTTCAAAAAAGGGTGATGAATTATTAAATTTTCTTATGATTTTAAAATCCTATAATTCTATGATAGTGTCAAGTAACCTGACAAAACTACAAAAACTTCTAATACTATTTTTTATATGGATACAAAAAGAATAAACTATAACTTAGTCCTTTAAAAAGCAAAGTACCATGGGCTGGAGAGATAGCTCAGCAGACTAAGTGCCTGCTTAGGTAAGCACAGGGACTGGGTTCAATTGCCAGCACCACATGTTGAGTGGTGAACTGAGCTGGCCACCTAGTCTGGGCATGGTGGCGCAGGCCTGTAATCCAGAACCAGGAAAGCTGAAAACAAGAGGATCACTATAAGTCTGAGCTGCATAGTGAGACCCTGTACCAAATACAGAATAAATAATTGAAAGAAAGAAAGAAAGAAAGAAAGAAAGAAAGAAAGAAAGAAAGAAAGAAAGAAAGAGTATCTCCCTATTTCATTTTGGGTCCATAAGAAGAGCTGAAAGTAAATTCTTCACTTCTAAGTTTTTGCTTGTAAGCTTTTTAGCTTCCAGACAGTATAAAAAAAAAAAAAAGGTCAGTTATCTGATAAATACCTTCCACATTCACCACACTGCTTGTTGGATACTTCTCTTTTTAAAAGTAACAGTCATATTTGGAGAATCAGCATTACAAATAATATCATGAGTGCCATAAGCAGGGTAAGACTCACTTGCATTCACTACATCACTTGTGGACTGTTTGGGTGTAAATCCACCTGCCTTTAGAAGCTCCACTGTGGATGAGCTAAACCGTCAGCAGTTTATCCTGGGGTCATCTGCACTACACACAATTATGCTGGGGTCACCTAGGTTATATAGGAAGCCTGAAGTTTTAAACTGTCATTAGAATATTGTGGCCTGATTTTAACAATATAGCAGTGCTTCTAATGATCTTAAAGGTAATTCACTATTCAGACCCCAAGCAAAAGATGCAAATGGAGCACTGAAAGCTCCTTATTAAATACCCACAGGCTACATCTCTGTACAATAAGTGGTGGAGGTCTTTTTAGAACATACTAATTAGATGAACAGAGAATCAGAAAAATGCAAAACCAGGTCATGCAGCAAAAATAGTGAAGTGTTGGAAGGGGGTAAGAAAAGCATACTAAATATCTCCATCCCACCATCATTAAAAAATTATCCTCAATAAAGGGGCAAAATAAATCATGCCAGGTCACTATTTGACTCACCCAAATTAGGGTAGATATTGCTATTAAAGTTAAGTTTTTAAGTTTATTGTCAAAGATATGCTTAACTGATGATACAATACTATGAATAATACATTAAGCAAAAGCCTAATCTAAAATTAAATTTGCCTTGGGTTATCTCCCATTACTATAAACATTCAGAATTATTCTGGTTTATAAATGAAAGCTAGTATCAAGAAAATACTTCTTGCCAGTTTTATTCTTTAATAGTTACATATACATTGTTGCCAAACCAATACCACAACAAAATAATGG
>NW_004524714.1:4154468-4184203 GCF_000260255.1 Octodon degus
AGAGACAGAGAAAGAGACAGAGACAGAGAGAGACAGAGACAGAGACAGAGAGACAGAGAGAGACAGACAAAAAGACAGAGAGAGCCAGAGATAGATATTTAATATGGGCATATTATATTTGTTATTTAGCATGTACCAAAATTCAAATAATTTATCTTAGTATGAAATGTCAGGGCAATGTAGTCTTTCTTTTCATTTTAAAAATGAAGTTTCTTTTCAATCCCAACATTACAAGAATTTGCAGATTACAGCCTAATGTTATACTGGGGAAACTAAGGTATCAAATCTTCACTGACTGATCAAAATGCTGTAAGACACTACTAACTGCATTTTGAAGCTATATTATTTATATTTTACTTCCCTTTCATGCACCTAATTTCCAAAGTAATCTCTCTCGTTGGACCACATTGTGCCTTCCCGCTATATAACTAGTTTCACTTGTAAGATAAGACTGATCAAGTGTTCCATAGCTTCCTTACAAGTTCAGAATTTATTTAGGACTTTAGCTATTATGGCTACAAATTATATAATAAGCAACCCAGTGATTCTGAAATGGGTCCTGATAGGTTCTGGCACAGTATAAATTGCTGAATCATTATGGTGGTCATGTAATATGGCTGAAACCCTTAAAACAAAAGCCCATCTTCCCAAGACCACTTCCCCTCTTCTCCAGCTCAGCCCAGGGTGCAATTTCCTTTCACCCTTCCCACTGCCTCAGAGGAAACTCTCAATCAGCTCCTCGGGTCTATCTAAACATCCCTTTCACACTCCACCCAACAGAAGGCCATAAAAGCCTCAGCTTCTCTTTGTTCAACTCCAGATAATTTCTCATCTTCCCTAGATTCTCTCTGTGTCCTCAAAGATAATAAAGCCCCTTTCCCTTTTTCCTTCTGCCTGTTTCTCTGGGGCACTGGATGCCTGAAAAAACCTATAAGGTCCTAAAATTGAAAACACTCTTGAACTATTTAACTTACTTTCTAAAGGAAATTGGTATCATCATAACACTAAATTCTAAAGGAGAATGGAAATTTTGGGGAAAAGTCTGCTCTTCTTTCAGAATCAGACAGTGTTGTACAAAGGACAGAGATAAGGAATGGTGGTAAAATACTGTCTTGATCGGTGACAATTATAGCTCTCAAATGATAAACGATATCCCAAAATGCAAGAACAATGACTGATGGGCCCATTTGTCTTTTTTGGTTAAGAGACTAAAGAAGTAAAGTGCAAGCATGAACTTCATAATCTACCTATTGAATCACATGTATTGACTGTTCCATGGATTCTATGTATTTAAAAGGCCATGTGTTCAAGAATCATGTACTTTTAGTTCTTCACTGGATAGTTCTTCATAAAATAGTTCCCTTCTGTAAATGAATTATAGTTGAAATGCCACATTAACACCTTATTTTAAGAATGACTAAATACTGCATATTAAATATATTTTTAAATTGTATTTGAATTTTATTAAATTTTATTTACCAGACTCAATCCTTATTTATGGCTTGGTTAAGCTCACTACTTTAGGGTCTTTGAAGATCAGGCACATGATAATTCTGACCATGTTCAACATGGAGTTTAAACATGCATGTCTATGGAAAGCTCCCATAAACTTTGATGCTGTTTCTTACTGCAATCCAGCACTTTTAAATCAGACACCTTCAAACAGCAGTTTCTTCTACATAAACTACAGACACAATAAATTTCAGTAGGTGGGTTTTTAGACTTATAAATACATTTTTGCTAGTATGTGTGTCAACTTAAAATGGTTTATGCCTCTAACTAATTTGAAGATATCCAAATATTTTAAATCAAAATAGTAAGCAACATTTACCAGAAAGAGATAACAATGATAATTCTGAGTACATAGAAAAGGCTTCATCAATTCCTACTTTGACAATCAAAAACATACTCTCTTTATCTGCTACTCTCAATAAGGTCTTCAATTTGATTGGATGGTATAACAAGCAAACTATCTTACAAATGTTTTTGCCCTCAAGAAGCTATTCTAAATGAATTAGTTTTCCACAAATTAATGAATTCCTATTTTAAGATGCAGTTGCAAAACATTTTATCATTCCAATGCTAATTTGCAACCAAGTTAAGAAATGTTATCCTAACAGAGGAAAAAAAAAATCCTAATGGGGATGAATGTCATGTTTGCACAGAAAAAAAAAAAAAAAAAGTGAATATAAAGTCCATATGCACCGGTTTTGACAAGACACTTAATTTAGATGATTTTTCTATGCATATTCTTTCACAAATTTAATAGCATTTAGACATACATTTAACTACTGAAACCTTTTAAACAATGATTAAATTTTTAAAATTACATTAAATGTAATTTCTTAAAATCAATTATAGATGAACAGGCAAGGAAACAGTTAATGTACTAATTACTGTAATTAAGAGTTTCCAATTTAATTATAGCTAGGGATATGAATGTTCTAACATTTGTTAGAGTGTAAAAAAAACCCAAACCTTTCATACAGAGACTTTGTTCACAAACATCTACTGGAGACCTCCTCTACCTCACTCTGTGCTCGTCTGCTGACACCACAGCAACGGGTTCAGACTGAAGAACTTGTCAGCAATCAGGCAGGAGGAGGCTAATTAGCTTGCAGGTTAATGAGTATGATGGCTCTTGACAGCATTTTGTTACAGCCTCTTCTGTATTTAAACAATAAATGATTACTTATATACAGTTGAGACATTCTAACCATAATAGCCAAGCACATGTTTACTTTTACAGGTATAATATCAATTCCTTTGTTTCTAAATCAAAAATACAAAGTTTGCATTAGTTGTATCTCTATCACATCACAATACAGTAGAAAATAAACGGGCATTTAAAAAGTATATTAAATATATTTTATGTAGAGGTATGCCCTTTGAGTTGAAAATTTCCATTGAAAGGAAACCCAGTAGGCAACATAATTGGGCTGTTGAGTGATAATTTAAATATGGCAGCTTTTCAGTAATGTGAAAGTACTTTCTTTAAAAAAAAATTCAGGGAAGATTTTTGTCTCAATTTTTTTTATTCCATGTTTCTCTCTCTCTGAGAAATAGGTATATAAGACACACACAGAGGAATCTCTCTGCTTACCTTGCCGTTACTAGGGATTTGAAAACAGGTGGTGAATTAAGGAAATAGCTCTATTGAGAGATTAACCCATTTCATCAGCCAGTGGAGAAGGAAATAAGAACATTTCACAGCATCTCTATAATCCATATATTTAGTGGCAACAGAAATGTCTTAATAAAAGCACTAAGAAATGCAGCGCATACTTAGCAACAAGTTTGATTTACTTTGTAAAGTAGCAAGTATTAAAATCTAAGTAGTCTGGTTTTTATTTACATGAGAGGAAAATAGTATGTGTCCACGAGAATCTCATCTGAGGATTAAACTGAACGTTAGCTGCATAATACCAAGGGAGGGTTATTTCAATTTAATATTCAGTGTCCCCAGAAACTTGAGCATATCCATGGAAAAGAAACACCTGCTGAGATTCACACTGCTTTCCAAATTATTTTGCATGCATGAAAATATTTGTGTACCTGCTTTCTGCTATATGATGAACACTTGAATAAAATAAAAACGAAATTTTCAAATATGTACCTTTCTAATGCTTTTTTTAACAGTTAAAAATAAAAAACCATTATATCCATCAATTATAAGAGCCAACAAGTAACTGCACACCAGAGCACTTTAGTAAACCTGGACAGATTTAGTGGAGGAAAAAAGAAACTAGCATAAAAACCAAAACAATTTGTTTTAGAGTTCAAAACTCTAGGTGTATCAAGTGCCTATAATTGACAAGGAGTGAGTAAAAAAATGCAAATACAAGTTCTCTAGTTAGTTGGTTACTTTCTCTTAGCTATTCTTAATAATAACTCCTTAGGTGGCAAAATGCAAATACTTTCAAGATTTTATAATTGTGTTTCTTAGACATCTCAACTCTGTAAGTTGCACATGTCAACAGACTGAAAATAGTTTCTGTTATGCATATATTCTTAAATAACAAATATGTTATTAATTACACTATAGGAATGTCCATCACACACACATCAACCTACTGGCTCATTTTATAATTTATATCCTATGCCAGTTAATACAAATCCTTTAAGCCCCAACAGTCACAATGCTGTGCTAAATCTAGATGGATATGTAAGCACAAACTTTTTTTTAAGTTCTGACACAATTAAATTTTAGAGAATCAAAAATTTTTGAACCATAATAACTAGGTCCTGTTTAATGACCTCTGTGGAGAGACTGACACCTAACCAAAATCAGAACCCATTCTTTTCGTTTAAATGAGAATATTCCTCAGTCTGAAAAATTATTTATAGAGATTTTTTACTACCCTTGTATACTGCAATGTTATTTCCTTTCCCACACACTAGCAAAGTCCATTTTCACAACTGCTATAAAGCGGCATGTTCACAGCTAGTAAAACAACTCAATAAATAGCCTCACGAAGCTATAGCTGTCTCATATCCTTTCCTCAATAAAAACAGAGGTGAACTGCTTATTTTCAGCAGCACACTATAAGAAGACAGAAGCATTATGACTGCTCATACATTCTGACTATCATTTGCCACAAGCTATATCTGTCAGCATTAAATAAAGCTGCATTATAAATGTAAACAAAACACCCACATCTACAAAATGAGCTGTCCGCCATGGCTGTAGGCATGAATTGAACCTGCTTATTGACTCAGGTTGCTCTTTTTATTTATTCTTCTACAAAGACATGCATTTACTTTACCTTACAAGCATAGTAGGTTTCAAAAAAGCAGCTAGTCTGGTGCCAGAGGAAAAAGAGGAAAAAAAAAAAGGACATGTAGAGAAATGCATATCTTAATATAATTACATTGTTGGCAAAACTGACCATTTGCTTGAAAAACGACCTGTGGGCTTAGTTTTCTAAATATATATTAATGAGTTATAAGATAATTTACTATCAAATATGACAGGACTTTATTTAAAAATTATTTCATCAAGAAAAAAATACTACTGTATGATTAACTATCCCATCCTCCATATCCTGGATATCCACTGATAGTCACCTTATACTAGGGAGCTACAGCAAATATTCAGGGAATCCAATTAAGAAGGACATAAAATTAACTCACACTGGTTAAAAAAAAAAAGTTCTGGCAGCATACTGCCTGCATGGCAAGGGCAAGGTTCTGAGTTTGAATCCTACAAAAACAACAAAAAAGTTTCTGTAAAAAATGATCATAGTAGTTCCAATATGCCTGTGTAATTTTTCCAGGAGTTTCATGCCTGTTGTAAATGTATATAACATATAACAATAATATATAATAGGAAAGGGTAACAATTTTGTGAGTTTAAAATCATTTTGTCAGGTTAATATTAAAAAAAAAACTCTGAGGCCTTGATAAATAATTCTCAACATACTGTAACATTTATATTCTTATTTTCAAAATACCAAGTTCTCAGCCACCCTCAACCTGTTCTCTCTCTACTTTTACCTCTCTCCGTCAGGTCACACCATCTTGTCCAGGCTGGCTTAGAACTCCTGGGCTCAAGAGGTGCTCCTGCCTTAGCCTCACAAGTAGCTGGGATTACATACGAGCAAACACCACTGTACTTTGTTTCCTTTCTCTTTATTATTTTTCTATGATAGGAGATAAAGCTAGGAAAGTGAACATATGAAATAGATACACTGGATTTTGAGAGTGACGATAGCCCTGATAATACTCCAAGAAGTGTGCTGAACATTAAAATTTTAGTCTACTTCCAGGTTGTTGGTCCTTATCCCAAGGACTATCACAATGCCGAATCATAACAAATGAAAGTATGTTTTAAAGACTTGCACTCTACACAGTGCCAGTATACATATAAGCCAACACTATATATGTGTTATAGGAAAAAATACAGCATTCTTTTCAAACAACCTCATGGACCTCTTCTTGTGTACTCGATCAAGTAATTTTTATAGTTTTCTCCACTAAATTGTTTGCTTTGGCTTTATATAGACAGAGCTATGAAACTAGGTTAAAAATAAGTTTCAGAGACTACCTCCTGTCACCCCCATATTTCCAAACAATAGAAGATTTGAACATATAGAGACCAAGTACTCCAAAGAGGTTAATCTTTATTGTCTGTTACCTGTTGAGCAACTCAAGAATCCTGGGGAGGTCTACAAGTTTCTACCTTTGTCTCCAATTTCAAAATAGCTTACAAATTAGAATCTAGATTTTAAAAGCAAGAAGCAAAATGCAATGGTTAAAATATTAACATTTACTGTCACAACTGATTCTTACATAGGGCATCATCCCCTATGAAAGGAAAAGCATAAATGTTCCTCTGCTTCTCTCTATTCCATAGATGGATTTTAATTATTACTGCTTTTCCTAAGATAAGCTTGTTAATAAGAACTACGAGACTGCTTACAGCTGCTATCCACTGGGTAGACTGTATCATTGTTTATATTGTTTACAGGAAAAAAGGGGAAATCAGTAGAAAGAAATAGTATGGAGTAATTAATGTATTGTACTGTAATAATTTCTACGTTCTACCTCCATTTAAATAAAATAAAGCTCAGTAATGCCAGCGTAAATCAGGGGGAGCCACAGGGGAGCACAGCAAGGCAAAGACATTAAAGCCAAACCAAAGCCCTTCTTCACCCAAGCTACTACTATTATTACTTGTGCAAAGCAAATATTCAGCCTCCAACCCTAAATCATTTCAATTCCTATTTCCAAGTATAATTTAATCTTTTTCAGCGACACTTGATGCTTACTTCATCACAGCATAATGACAGATTAAAAAGTTGTTGAATTAAATATTAAAGAAGACTTCAGGCAGTTCTGCATTTTTAAGGAATAACACAGATTGGGGATGAAATGAGAAGCCCAAATGCATATTTTATACCAAAAGGAAAGAATACATATATTTTTCCTCCAGGCCACCTACTTTGTAATAAAACACAGGAAAGGTTTTTATTTAGTGGATAAAAGCGTGAAATAATATCATAAGCCTCATATCACTGTAATCTGGACCCATACAATGATGTCAAAGCTAGTGATACCAAGTAAGAATATGATTTTTTTCGTGAGCATCTTAAATATTTAAAATATGTATATTCATAATTTATCACTTTTGCATTCTGATGTAGAATTTTTTAAATTGTGGAAATTTACCTCAGATAATCTTACAGATGACAGCATTAAAAGCAAACCACTATGTAAATGTTCTTTATGATACAAATTGTTCTGGATGGGAAGAAAAAGAAGTTGAGCTATAGTTGTAAATATAGCTCAATTAAAATGCTGATTGGACTACTAAAGCCAATTTTGGAAGCTCCCATTACACTAAGGTAAAATTAAAGATGAACAAAAGTATCTTAAGTCTTAAAATGGAACAGAAAGATAATTAAAAAAAATACAAAATTCAGGAAGTTTTCACTTAGGATATATACAAGGTAATGAAACACATTTAACAGTTAAAATTCCATGGGCTCATGGATCACTAAGTTTGGTTAATGCTTTTAATTGTTATAAACAACAAACGGGATATTTTTCTTCCTAAGGTTTAAAAGAAAATAAACCTTTAAGTTCTTGTTTCATTGTGAATTCAAGCAATAGAGAAAAAATGAACTCCATGAATATTTTATTCTATTTGTAAAACAACAAATTGCAATTTTTTACATACAATACACACATCTTTACCCAGCGTTCCTAAGTATCTATGTAGTTTCTGGTGGGCTTTTTCAATTCATACACCTGTTACTAATATTGAGTATTTGAATCATATGAAATCACCAATTCGTAAATCTCCAAAAAGGGTTAGCAATTACTTCTGACTCAACAATTCATTTTAGAAAGTTTTTATCTTTACATATATTTCTAATAGAGAAGAAATTATTTACAATAGTATATCTTACGTAATTAGAAGTGACTTAAGAGTACATACTGCGAGAAGTCAACATATTCTATAGGCCAAAGAAGCAAAAGACACTTGTTTTCAAAGCCAATTTATTTTTGGAACAAGTGCATAGTACAAATATCAGAAGAGTATTAAGCATTTTTAAGTAATATATTTTATCTATTTCATAAATAGAAAAATGTAACAGTACTAGATTGGTTTCCTCACAAATTATGACTTTGGCTGTGATAGAGCTAAATGTCACCATGGCTGGCAACCACACATGGCCTTGAAAGGATGGCCTAATTCCTTTTGGAAAAATTTTCGGTGGGATTGCTCCTGGCCAAATGTGACAGGATTTACTCATGAAATGACGCACACACAATCCTTTAAAGAAAAACCATAAAATATTACAGTGAGATTGTTTTGCATATCTAAAAAACAGCAAGGTTTTAAATATTTCTTTCATTAATTTTTCCCAAGTCTCGGGCTTCTGTTGCTCTCCTGACAAGGACATTTGGCTAGCCATTCATTGCAAGTATACCATTCCAATCCCACACAATTACATGCACCCATACACTATTAAAATATTTCACAATAATCTTTGCTAACACTCTCTAAAAATACAAAAATAGCAGAGAAAACAAATCCTCCCTACCACCCCCAATAGATCTTGACTAAGTTACTCTGGGTGGGAGGCAAATAGTGGGGCCGTACAATTTTGCTAGTTTCCAAGTTTAAAATCTGGAAAGAGTAACAATCTTAATTTTATGAAATGCTTTTCAGTTAGTAAAATACCGTGATAATTCCTCGTCACGCAACAATATAGTAGGTACTCAACAAATGTTTATACAATTAAAGTTCCTGTGTAATTCCTATAGAATTCAATCTCTCATTGAAAAACAACCATCAGGTTTGGGTAACAAGCAGTCAATTACAATGGGAAACCTCTCAGAAGATGCATCAAATCTATGGTGAAAGGTTTGGGGCTTGTTTTTGTTATTGTTTTATTTTTCCTTCCTTCTTAAACTAGTAGTTTCCCTGAATGTCCTTATTTAGCTGGTTAGATTTTTTCCCCTATCCACTGAAAATGACTGCATGGTGCTTAAGCCGTCCTCCTCGGGGACACCAGGGTGGCAGCAGCCCAGATAGTTCAAATCAGGGAAATACAACCTCTACTTCGCCGGGTCGTACATCAAGTTTCTGGTTTGGATTTGAAAGGCACCAACTTCAGGGCTTCAGAGAAGGTCTGACTTAAGTGAAGCTGACCCAAGAGCACCAGGACAGCGAAAAGTGCGTGTTTCCCGGCCACCGAAAGCTCCAAGTTCTGCCCCGCGGCTCCAGGCGCAGCATGTGAGCGGGCATCGGGCGCGCCCATTGTTCTCGGTGGCGCGGAGCGTTGAGACGGACTCTCCTTGCCGAGGCCGCTCCCCACCGAGGCGGCCCCAACCCAACAGCTGACAGTGAATTCTCACCACCCCGGCTGCATAATTAATGTAAATGGAGCAGCTTCCGTGTCATGTGCAGGCTCTCCGGGTTTACTTTCGCGCGACACTTACATAGGAATATTAACTAGAGAAAGCAGCATCACAACAGGGGTGGAAAATCAGCTTGTCAGGGACTCATTCCAAATGCCACGGAAAGCAGAGCGGCTTCAAGATTGTTTCATCAAGGTGATTGAGAACAAAAACTACTGAGGAAAGAAAATTCGGGCTTAAACTGAGCTCCCACACAGCCATTATTTATTGCTCTAGCTTCTTTAGGAATGAGATTCCTAACAAATCTTTATGCAAAATTCATGATTGAGGAAAGGCATGAGGCTACTGTTCGTATGTGCAGCGTCAAGCTATGCTAGTCTCAGGAGGAATATATGCAGACCCCACATGTGTGCAGACAGCCTTGCATACCACAGCTGGGGAAGGAAAGGTTGGGGTGGGAGACACCTATCCAGGAGACAGTGAGTTACTGCCAAACCCACTGGTAAAATGTGAATAGCCACACTCAACTGAAATTAAGGCCCAATCCCAGGGGATACCAAAGAACTACACAGTAAGGAGCCTGGTTAATAGTTCAAACCACCCACTTCAAACTAATATGGGTTGCTGAATATTTTTATCTCCATAATCTGCTAGGGGCAAAAATATAGTTCAAAGTTAACTGTCCAAAGAATACTTTACACCAAACAATGTGCCCCTTTGAAATAATTTTTACTTAATTTTCATAATCATCCTGGACATAAGATGCCGTCACAAGTCCATATGCAGCCTGATCTAAATTAGCACCCAATTCTGTTTATGCTTTCCAAACTAGAAATGTTGGCCTTTAAATCAAAACTATCTAAAGGACTGATTCTTCAAATACACACATATACTTGGTTAAATCCACTTACACTTGAACAGTATATTATAAACTTATAAACAATTATCAATTACATTAGGTTATATTTTTACAGTCATAAGCAATCAACTCTAAAACTTTCCTAACATTAAGTTTTCAAACAATTTAAGAAAAGAAATTAAATATATTAAACAACAAAGAAAAAAAAGCTTTCAATAGAAAAAGTATAGTTGCAAAATTTAACTCCAGTGAGTTAGGTGTAAAGGAACAGTATGAGTATATGTATAAATTAAATCTTCTTCCTCCCCACAAAGTGCCATCAAGTGAATGTGTTTCTAGTAAAGCATGCTTGCCACCTCTCCTCTAAGACAGCAGCTTAATCTTATTTGTTCTCAAAGAATTCCACACAAAGGGGTTAATTGTACGCCATAGAATAACCCTGTACATATTTGTCTATTAAATGATTGAAAACGAAATCCACTTGCATGTTTTACTGGTATAATTAAGAATATGGACAATACCTGAAAATAATACTTTTATATATTCAATGTATTACCAGCTAGCAGAGATAAAAATGGACATGCCGATCAAAAGGGTTTACTTTAGACAGGAAGCAGACCGTCAGATCATTATTACAAATTAAAGATACTATATTCAATCATTTGTAATATCTTAAAAATGAATAACCCTGCTCTTCACATTAAATCATTTTTCTCCACAGAGGTTAACATTTCTTATATGTCTAAATGTACAAATTCCTTCATGATTGCTCCAGTTCTTCTATTAGAAGTGGTAGATATCTATTACTGTCCATTGAAGTCAACATTCTCACCAAGTTTGTATTTCTCTCTCCTTATACAACATGACTGACTCATCACATAATTCAGTAAAAGCTACTCAACTTTAAAAAATGAGAATTCACAGATTATTCATAGTGATCTATCTCCTAAATCTGATTTTACTGCACTAAAATTCTTATTGGCATTTTGTAGTTAAAAACTTCTATATTAACAAATGTTATTGTATGTTTGGTCACTATACTTAATATGTAAGATAGAGTAAATTCACCCTTATTTTCTAATAATAACTAAATTAGCCTTCTAATTCTGTAACTTCTATGTATTAGAATTTAAAATCTTATATAAATGATACTGCTTTTAAGAGATCCAAATTTAGGATCTCTATATACACATTCTTTCTCCCGTTCCCTCACTCCTTCTCTCTCTCTCTCTCTCTCTCTCTCTCTCTCTCTCTCTCTCTCTCTCTCTCTCTTAACAGAAAGTCCCTTGAAATGCTGGTATGAAAACTGTAGCTCATTGATTTGGTTCTTGATAATATGCTATTAAATTGGCAAGCTGACCTTGTGTGCAAAGGCAGAATTGTGCATATGCAACATAAAGTTTAAAAACAGCTTCAAAATGATTGTTTAAAACTGTAGGCTACAAAACCTTAAAATACAGACAAGCATTCCATAGTTTATTTAAAATTGGCAACCACAATTTAACAAGCCATTCTAACAAATGATTAGCATAGCATGTGCTTTCCTTAGCCATCAATTATGACATAGGGTAATGCAGGGCACAACTTAAGTGTCAAATTACAATATGCTATACAAAACCACTTTGCAACACAGCTTTCTGTTTGCTTAGCAATTACTACAGAGCACACTGCTTTATGAAAAGAACTGGACAGAACTATTTATAAGGATTACCACAATGTTTATATATTTATATTATAAACAATTAGATGACAATTCAATGAATTTTCTCTTAAACCTTTAATAAAATGCCTAGGTTGTTTGTCTTATGTTTGTTTTAAATTGTGTATTCAACCAAAATGATCTGTGTCTTTTTCTTCTTAAAATAAGATTCATCTCACGTGACTACAAAAGTAGACTACTATTTTTTCAAGATGAAAATGTATGAAGTCTTTTCACTTATAGCCTACTGACAAAATTTTACTACTTTAACTGTCAGTGTAGTGATATCTGTATTTAGTAAAAATTTGTGATCATTTGAAAGACATAGGAATGTGTCCCTTTATAATCCTCAATAAGACAAAGATTTAAATACAAAATAAAGAAGTAGAATTTCAGAAATGTGGCAAGTTGTAATTTTTATATAGCAATCAGTATTTGAAATACTTGCTGTATCAGTGGTAAAAAGAATAAAGGTTATCTGTCTTAATTGTAGGACCATCCATTAATTCATAAAACTCTTATGTGAATAAATACTTAATGAGAAAGGGGAAAAAATACACAAAACAGTTTTTACGCCGTTTTTTCCATTCTGCTGCTGTCCTTTCTCCTGCATTTGCCTAAAGGCTCTCAGTAAATTACACTCCCAGTAAATGACTGTAATTTACCCGTTGAATTCCCTTGTTCAGGAAAAGCACAAAAACACATTCCAGCATTTCCACAGCTCAAATTTACCATTCGTGATGTCAAGAACAATCCATGGGCAGTAATTTGAAACTGTTTGAACCTTCAAATGAGGGAAATTAGAAATGTTTTGAGAGCTAAGATTTTCAGTGAGGAGATAAAAACCTGATAAAAATCTCTAACTGTTCTGTTCCTTCTCCCTCCCATATCAAAGTCAGAGGGCTAAACAAACTAGTCCACAGTGGGTTTTCACACAGTGCCATAGTATAATATGTATTATATTTTATTAATAACATAAGTCAAATTTACATTTACTATGTTAATTTTTAATGACAATAAGCACTATAATGTCACGTTAATACTAACACATAGTTCCTGCTATATATAGCAGATATACCACATCTGTCACCTATGTACTATCTGATCATCACACAAAAAGACTTCCTCCAGTACAACCTGTATGAGCAAAATTATAAAGATTCAAGGCTCCAGGGACATCAAGTAGTCACAGTTAAAATTATTTGTATAAATAAGGACAAAAACTAGTAACAATTCAATACAGAGAAATGCCATGCACAAAGAAATATAAATGTTTACATGGGCTAAATTTGAATTGTGTCACTTAATGTTTAATATTTAACATAGGCCAACATATAGAATAAACCAGCACAATCCCCAATGTAAACACTTTATCATTGTAAGACACATACTCTTTCACACTACAGTTAAGAATGTTCAATAACCAAAACAGCCTGTTTCACTGTCTAAAGGCAGGTTTTCATATGGCAAAATGGTTATAAATCCTCATTATCCTAAATAAAATTACAGCACTTTAAGCATTTCCAGGGAGAACATTCTCTCTTCTAAACAACCACCTCAGCGAGTAATAGGAAGCAATATGGCTGCACTTGTGTCACAGTTGGAAGCCTTTTTAAACTGTCGCCCTGCTAGCACACCGATTCTACATATTAAAATGAATGTGTTGCTTATTTCAAGGAGAAAAATCATTCATAAACTCAAGACCATTATTAGGATATTGTGACTTATATCCTCTTTAAAGTGAACCAGACGTAAAAGTGACAATCATTTTCATGTATTTGTGTAACTTTATTCTTTATCAGTAACTTGGACTTAGAAGAAACAATAATCACAGAAAATATGGTTTTGCATACTTAGCATTTACTAACCTCAAACAGCCTTTTGTTCCAGAGATTTCTAATCACAATTACAGAAGGAGGGAAAAAATTCCTAATTTTCCCTCTTAGTACAAAAGGTAGTGTTTGAAAAATGTCTCCAACTAAATTATCAATCTTAAAAAGTATGGATTTTTGGGCTGGGGAGATGGCTCAGAGGAATAAACGCTTCCCTGGCAAGTGCAAGGGCCTGAGTTTAATCCCCGGTTCCGCCCAAAAAACAAAAAAAAACACAAACAAAAAGTATGGATTTTACTTACTTTAAATTATTTGACAAGTGCATCCTTTTCCCAGTACTTGTTTTGATACCAAGAAGCACACTTGCTATTACAGTAGATGTATAGTAAATGTAATACATTCACAGTTTAGGTAAGTTTACTATCAGATCTAACCTGCATATGTGGACCCAACTTCCTGTTGTACCCTAAGTTTCAAAGAGAAAAATGAATGATAAGCATCACCTTTCAGGAGCAAACAAAAACGCTTTACTCATTCTTAAATTTCATTTAACTGTGGAAAATATTGGAAGTAATGCAAGTTTTCAACAGTCCTCTAATTTTTTAATTCCACATAGAGCATAGAAGAAATTAATTATGTATTTTCAAATGAAAGATTCTGAACATTTCTCAAGAGGACGTGCAAGCCTAGTACTCTGGGAGACTGAAGCAGGAGAATCACAAGTTTGTGCCTGGCCTGGGCAATTTATAAACTAAATGTACCTCAAAATAAAAAAATAAAACAGGTATGGATTAAAGCGCCTGCAAGCAGGCACAGGGGCCAGGGGTTCAGTCCCTGGGTCTGCCATGCTGGCCCCACCCCTGGGGCATACAGAGATGGGTGTGGTAGGGCATGCCTATAATCCCAGCACTTGGGAGGCTGTAAACAGGTGGATCACTATGAGTCCAATCTAGTGGTGAGAAACACCCTGTAGATCATTCTCTAAAACACAAAAAATAAAACAAAGCTGAGAATGTAGCTCAGTCTAAAGGCCCTGGGTTCAGTCACTGCCCAAAAAGGGAATTGGGGGAGAAGAAATCTGTAGCAAAGTATTGCTCTCTATAGAATGACTATTTTGTAGATTTTTAAATATTACTCTTTTTGCTAGTATTTAGTATGGACAATTTAAATTTTTAATAATCTCTGCTGTCCTTACTATAGCATGTATATTTAATTTAATGACTATTCCTTACATACTGTGTACTACACCCATAACTGGGAAAGGTAACTACTAATAAAGTAATTAACTCCTCAACCAAGATAGTATATGCTCTGCTATTGCTCTTGATTGAAAATTTCTCAGCTAATTTCTAGACAATTATATTATCTACTCCATAATTGCAAATCTGGATGAATTGATTCTAAAAGTTGCATCACAGTTCATGCCAATAGAACCTACAGATACATAAAAGCTCCTGTTTCTAATGGCACTATTATCAAGCCAAAAACAATTATACTCATTTGAGTTATGGCAACCAATAAACTTAGATAATCACCATATGCAACACAACATTTTGGCACTTGAACTTAAAACTCTTGTAGACAACTATAGATTGCTTCTAATGCAGAGCACTCTTGTCCTACCCAAGGCTGCCAATAGAAACGCCAAAGCTGCTGAATACGGCGCATCCTAGTAATGCTGTCAGTAAATGGCACATTCACACAGCCCCCAATCCTCTCTTCCCAGGCATGGTCTTCTCCAGCTGCAGCTTAATTTCCTGTGACTTGCCTAATTACTGTAATTAAGGATTAATTGCCATTAATTATTCACACATAAGCTCATCGCAAATCATGGGGTAAATGTCTTATGAAAGCTGCCATACAAGCCATGTATAAACACACTGGGATGCTTCAGGCAGGCGAATCTATCACTCAGCCCTCAAGCAAATCTCTGTGCTTCTCTTACAAAAACAGCTATAACTCTCAGAAACTCGACAGTTCTTTCAGGTAAGCATTAGGTTACAAAGCATGTTTTCCTGTGGAAGCCACAACGGTTTTATTAGTACTATAAATGCTGTTTTATCTTTCTAACTGCTATTTTTATGTTTCCATTTTTATTCTACAGTGCTCAGTTTAGGACAACCACTTGCTTCAAGGAGGAAATGTTTGCAGTTGCTACTTTCCCCATCATAGTTTCAAACAGTTCCATGTGGTTTACAACATGTGATCATGCAACTGGGATCAGAATACTCAAAAAGAAAAAGAAAATCATCCAACAGATGAGCTACATAAAACTGGGCTGGGAAATCTGATTTTCAAAATTCATAACTTCTATTCTTTGTATAAAAAGCCGTAACACATATTTAGTCACTCCAAAGGTGTTCCTTGTAACACAGCTAACCAATCTGGCCACAAAAAGTTCCACTGACAAGAATGACTGAAAATGGCAAGGAAAACAAACTGGCTTTACATGGATTACTTTTGGATTAGCTGAGTTTCCTTTCTTCATAAAATCTGGCATTTGCACAATTACAAAATATAGACATCATTCATTTGCCAAGCAAATCTCTGTGCTTCTCTTACAAAAACAGCTATAACTGTTTCTTACAAGTATTTCTCGGGCAGGGATATAGCTCAGCGGCTCAGTGCCTGGCTCACAAGAACAAGGTCCTGAGTTTAATGCCCAGTACAAAAAAAGTATTTCTTATGGTCGCTGAGCTGCTAAGGAAACTTCCAAATCTCTTAGTCTAGAAATAATACTCCTAACACTTTTTTTCTAATTGTCTAGATTTAATTTTTAAAATTAAATGATTTAAAATATATTTAAATGATTTAAAATCAAATAATTCAAGCAGGATTCAGACTACAACATGGCTGTTAAGTGCTGTGCTATTGTTCCCCCTGCTCAAAATAAAGTTGTTTCTTAACTATACCTGTCTGCTCTCCCTGTGTAGCAGCCAGGGATGCTTGGTCTCATACATGTTGAAAAAAATAAAGTAAAATAAAATAATTCATTTTAACAATAGAATGAACTTCTGTGTATGTTAAGACTCAAACTACTTCAACTGCCCTAGGGAATTTATATCTAAGTAGGCAGAATGTTGTTCAAATTGTTATGTTAGTTCCTTCTGTAGCAAATTAATGCATGAAACATTTTCATTTCAGTACGTTTCTGTATCTTCAGCTAATGTTTATGTAAATAGACCTTATGGTAGATTTCTAATGTTTCAAATACTCCTCTAAAGATCATTCAAATATACCATTTAAGAGTTCATTTCCCCATTTTCTGCAGTACTTAACATGGGCATATAAAATAGATAAAAGAATTTCAGTTTTAAAATTTAAGTTTTAAATACACTGCATAAATAACTACAGAACATAATTATAGTCAAGCAAAATGACAACTAAGCTTACAGATCCACTGACTATCAAAAATGAAATAAAATCTATAACTTCTTACTGCCTCATATTTAATTGACAACATATTCAAATCACAACTTCAATCAAGTTTTAAGAGGAAAAAAGAAAATTCCATCATTCATGGGTCTCAACAGGTATAGAAAAGGCATATAGTGCCCTTTCTGCATTGATCATAGATTATCTTTCCAATGATCCTCCATAACCTTCTTAAGAAATAGCTACCCACCTGAACAAAACCAGTGTTAGTGACCACATAACTGGAACAGCCGAGCTCATGAATATTTAAGATTTATTACATAAGCTCTTATTTGAGATTCAAATCTTTTTCTCTAATATTAGATTTCTAATATGAGAATGTTTACAAATCTAAATTTTTTTCACTGCTGAAACACATATGTAATCCCAAGCTGCAGTTTGAAATTAAGTAAATACTGAACGGCAATGGATCCTTCATATTTACCCATTTGAACTACCCCTCCTTGCAAAAGCTTTAGAGTGAAAAATTAAAAGTTTTTACAGATTCTAGATCTAGACTTTATACTCCTACTCAAGAGTATCTAAAGTAAAAATTCACAAAAAGTACTTTTGGTAGAAATGTATACTTCATTGCAGGTATAATGATGTGAAATAAAATTAAATTGGTGTTCTGTTTTTATAATTGTTGGGTTTTAAATACACCTAAAGTTCAATGTTTTAACTTAGCCATCAGTTTTCCAACTAATTCCTGTACCCCACCCTAGCAGTAAGCAACACAGAAAGCTTATAAAATCTACCATCCCCAAACACAGTTTTACAATCAAAGTCATCTAATTGATACTTCCCTATTTTTGTCACCTTGCCTTGATGCCAGCTGCCAAGCTCTGCCATGTCAGTTTCCATTTATGGACTCCCAAGTCCCTTGATCTGGCTAATTAGGGTTTATGTGTTAATTGGAGTAAATACAAAGATGGGAGTCACAGGCACAAATTTGAAAGCACAGCCATAAATTGAAGAGCTGATAAGCAGGGAATAAATGCCTTCATGGAACAAGTGTCAAATTTATTTTATCACTGGGAAAGACACAGAATTTCCAGACAAAGTGATACCTATACCCATAAGTTTTTAAAAAGACAATGAGAACAGCAATGAACATATTAAGAATGTTGCTCTCTAGGAGTAAAATATACAAATACAACTAAAGTCAGTTCAAGAAAAGGTCGACTCTTTTTTTGAAAATTCCTTTGTTTCTGTTCAATATGTTTATTTTCATTTATTCCACAGAAAACACACTTTGAATATAATTTTATTAAGAAAAATCTAAAAGAAAATCTAGGATTTGAATATTATGAGATGTGATTTAAGTGAGAAAGTGAAATTTTAATTAACATTTTAGCTATATGAATGCTTTTTCTGCCAAAACATAACTTTGATTTAGAAATAATTACCAAAACTTATAGCTACAATATTTTCTAAATATTATACAGACTTTGGTTACTAGATTTCAGACACTTATCTCAAATGCCATCTAAGACTGAGAATGTAGTTTCTTATAGTAATCAAAGTATATTTCCAATGCCCTCCAAAACGTACTTTATAAAAACATCATTGCCAGTTGGAGGCACTGCTTTTCTGGTGAGAAAAAGAACTCAGATAATTAACAAGGAAAATAACTGTTGGAGTCTTCCTTTGCCAGTTTTTTTTTTTTTTAAGTGTCATACCTAATCAGTCATATTTAGTTGACAAAGAATATGAGAGGATTAATTCATTTGTTACACTGTTATATCTACTTAGAATTGATAGCAACAATAACAACAATGGGGGAAGAAGAGAAGCAATAGCAGCTACTACTACTACTACTACTACTTCTTTCATTTTTATAGTACTTTATAGTTTACAAAGACCCAACATATAATACTTGAGGCTATATGATAACCACCAGGAGTTAGAAAGCATGTAAAACATGTACCTAAGGATTTTCTTAAAGAAACTGTGCAAATCACTTTCGATACTCATTTAACTATATGAGAACAGCAAATTTATAAAAACATACAAGTAATGAGTATTAAAAAATAGGGCCAGTGAGATTGCTCAACAGACTAAGCATCTGCTTAGGCAAGCGCAGGGGCCTGGGTTCCATCCCCTGCACTACATGCCGCACCAGCCCCACCTCCAGGCGCGCAGAACCAGTGACGAAGTCTGGGCATGGTGGCACACACCTGTAATCCCAGCTCTGGGGAGGCTGAAAACAGGAGGATCACTACGAGTTCAAGCTACATAGTGAGACCCTGCACAAAATACAAAAATAAATTAGTTAATTAAATTTAAAATAATTAAATAGAATAACTAGTATTCATGTCCACGTAGTATTTCTCAAAGGATATTTAATTAATAGCTTAATATTGACATGACAGCTATATCAATAAATCTCAAAAAGTTTATCTTCATGTTCTTTTAATACATGAAATATGATATTCGCTCCCCAAACAGTTCATGAGAACTTAGGTTCAACATTTTGAAGATACACCTTATGTCAACCTCATGTTTTTGTTTCAGAATTCTAACTTCCTTCAGTATTTTCAACGTACTTGTGACAACTATGAAATTAATCAATTTGTATGGGTCAATACCAGTTAGCTCAGTGGACCAAAGTGCCTGCTTAGCAGACGCAGGGACTGGGGTTCAATCCCCAGTGTGCTGTGCCAGTCCCGCCCACCAGTGCGCTGAGATGGTGATTGAGATGGGGGTGGTGGCGCACACCTAATACCCCAGCGCTTGGGAGGTTGAAAACAGGAGGATCACTATGTGTCTGAGTTACATAGTGAGACCCTGCACAAAAGAAAAAAAAAAAAAAAAAAGACAGAGAAATTAATCAATCTATTCAGTAAATGGAAAGATTTTTGGAATGAACTAAGACCCTTCCCATGAATCATGATATTAAAAATAAACCATAAGATATTCACCTGTTTCTGATAAGAAACAGCATTTTTTTTTCTTCGCTGGTGGTTGGGATTGAGCTAAGGCTTTGCATGTGCTAAATACATGTTCCACCACTAAGCTATACCCCAGCATATTCTTATAAAAACTCTCTGAAAAAGATTTAAGAGCAGTGCTTAACATTTCTGAAATATATACAATACACAAATAATTTCATTTAACTTTTTCCCTGGGGAGGGAGGAAATCAGTTACTTTTCACTATTTATCACTCAAGCAATACATTTAAGAAAAATACATTTTTACATAAGAATAAGTGAAAATGTTACAGAAGAACATCTAACACCCACTTCATACATTACATCACCAAGTAACTTCCTACAACTTTTTAAACAAAAGTATCTGGTAAGTTAGTTTGAGGTTTCAGCTGAAAACAACCAAGCTAATTTCTACAAATTAACAGATGTCCATGAGAAAGAGTAAGAAACAAAGAAATGCATATGTGAACATCATCAGCATCCAAATGAGTTTATTGTAAGACTCTTTAAAGCACATCTGATCTTGGCTCCAGCCTGTAGTCTACCTTTCAACTTGCAAATGACAGTGTCACCAAACACTGTCCTTCCATCAATCAAGCTGGGTCATGAATATACAAAAGGCAGCAGAGAGGCTGGCTACCTCCTGCAGTTCAACTTGGCCTAATTATCTAGGCCTTTCTTTTGGTTACAGTCTGAAGGGTATACACCCAGTCAGCTGCTGGGCAGCCGGAGGCCTAATCAAGAGAGGTTATGCATACTGACCCTTATATGGACATCCAATGCAAGTTAAATGTGAGCACCAAATGTCATCTTTCTTATTCATCATTATGAAATTTCCCTCCCCTTTCGAAATACCAATCTGCTGCCATTTTCAGACACTCCTCTTACCCCCCTCCAAGCTGTCATTTCACTGTGCTTCCTGCCAGTCGAGTGAATTAGCATTCTAACTGATGTGCTGCTCTTCCCAGACAAATCCTAGAGCTACGTTAACTAATGACTTCTCTCCAGAAAAAGGAACTGATAGTCAACCACTGATAAAAGAGTGCATTTTCACAAATCACAAACAATTTACCACCATGGTAGCAAAATCAGTAAAGAGTTACTGTGGTTGTCCACTTTTCCTTGTGTGTTTTTCCTCCTGCCACTATTAACAACTAACAACACTGAACGGAATATAAAATTGATCACTAGTCATCTGCAGTTGAGTATGACGGTGAACTCAAAACTACTAACCATAAAGGATTGCTAGTGATGAAAAGAAAGCAAACAATGAACAACCATTCTCACATCTCAACAAATTGAGAAATGAGCCTGGTAAAACAATCAACTGTTGGGTGCAGTAGCACACCCCTATAGTCCCAGCACTTGGGAGGCTGAAGCAGGAGGATTGCTGTCAGTTCAAGGCCAACTGGGGCTGCAAAGTTAGCTCAAGGCTAGCCTGTACAGCATAGCAAGGCCTTATCTTAAAAAAAAAAAAAAAAAAAAAAAAGGCAATAACCTGCCCTGGTGCCCAAAATTCTCTATACTTAATAAGTGCTCAGAAAATGTTGTTTGTGGTAATATTAATGATGAGACAGTAAGATCAAATGTAAAGGAACTGGGGCTACAATGAAGACTATGACATGGATTCTGAAAATGTTATGAAACACAGTCATGTAAAATGGAAAGAAGATTCCACTGAGACATAAAGGAAAATACACTATTTAAGAAAAAAAAACTTTAAAAAAAGAAAAATCTAAGAAGAGGACTAATTATCAAGGGCCGTACCACTACATAGGTTCTTGGTATATAAAACAAAGAGCTAATATCACCTAGTGTGACAGAAGATACCAGAATAATTTACCATCCTCCAAGTCCTAAATGAAGTCTGACTAAACAGTAATATCTACCTGAAATTGAAACCTAAACAGATCAGGAATGGTGGGAATCATGGAAAATAATCTCTCCTGGTTAAGTATGGAAAGACTGGTTTTTCAGCAGCTTGATTTACTGGTTTATCAAGTCAATGCGATACCAGCCCTCAGGAAGCTGAGGGAGAAGGAACACAAAGTGAGTTCAAGGCCAGCCTGAACTGCATAGCAATACCCTATCTCAAAAAGACCAAAAATAATAAAACAAATAAAAACAAAGTCAATGTGAACTCTAAAATACTTTTTAAAAGCCTTTATATTCCAGTTCCATGGCATATGTATGAGTTTCTAGGGAAAAGAAAAATGTGTGTGGCATTGTTCTTGTCCTCTAGCTGCTTATAATCTCACTAGAAAGATGGATATACACACACAAAAAGTAAGATAATACAAGATGTAAGTATAATACATTTGTAATATAGTCTGCCAGACCAAACATAGGGCTTGGCATATGTCACCGACCTAAATATCCTAAAAAGCCAAAAGACATAAATGTGTATGTAATATGAAAACAGTAAGTTTCATGACCTGGAAAAGATTGTTCTAGATGAGGTACATTACATACTGGTTAAGGAAAACTATGAAACATAATGTGTGTAGGATAACTTAAAAATCCAGTAGAGTTTGGGGAAGAAGCTATGAGACAGAAATTCAATTAAGCATTTTAAGACAGACCTGACTAGAACAAAAAATTGTTATGTGGAAGCTGAAGAAGCTGTGTTTTCTGAATCTCCAAACTGGATTTAAACATCTTCTCATAACCCTTCTTCAAAACTCATATAGTCTACATTTCTTCACAATCTTATACTCATATATACAATGTTTTATTTATCTATTACCAGCCCCCTGAGCAATTCCTGCCATATATTTGGTGTTCAATGAATGATAGTTGAAGGAATAAAATAATGAATGTCAAAATTATAATCAGCTATGGATTCTGGGGCAGAGATTTAGAACTTTACCCTACAGGACCAGGGAATAATAAAAGGCTGGAGTAGCATGCTATGAGCAGTACCACAGGAATTTATATTAGGGAGGAAACTTGGCAGTAGAATATCAAGAAGACTGAAGCAAACACTAGAATCAGGAGGTCTAATTAGATTATCAGAATAACGACTTACTGAGGTCCATTCAAATGTCAAGCTTTTTCTTTACAACCTATCTCTGTACCTATCTCTTAAGTAGAATACCCTTCTGTTTCCTATCTGGGTAATCCTACTGAACATTTTCAAAAATGTTCATTATAAAGTACTTTTAATACCAAAAAGCTAAGGACAACTGAAATGTCCCAGGATATAAAAATGGTTACCAACATCCTAAAACAGTCACTCAATAAAATATTATGTGGCCAATAAAATTATTTCCTAAAAACTGCTATCATAAGCTGGACACAGTGACACATGCCTACAGTCCCAATTACTCAGGACACTGAGTAGGAGGATCACATGAGCCCAGGAGTTTGAGGCCAGACTGGAGAACATAGCAGAATATTGCCCCCAAAAAAGTTTTCTTTTGTGACATGAGAAAAGAGTGTTTACATTGTAATGCTACCGAAAACAGCTCACATACTATATTTCTTTTTTTACAAATGTACATTTAAAAATGGAAAGAATGCATATCAGTAAGTTATTCCTGTGAAGGTTAATTTACTAGTATTTACTATAAATGAAAATATATACATACTAGGAATTCCCAATATCCCAGAGAAATCCCAGTGCATGAGCCAGGAACTCATACATGGGTTTTAGTCATAGCCAGAAGCAGAAGTCTCCTGTTACTTGCTTTTTGAATCAGTATCCATCCACATTACTCTATGTTCACAGTACTCGGATGAATGAAAGGAAGGCAATGCATTATTTATGGAACCACTGATAGATTTTGGACAGCATTTTAAATATATATGTGGAAACTTTTCTCTAGAATATATACCTCGAAGTAAAACTTACTTTATAGTATGTGTCGATCTTAACTTTTCTAGATATTGACAAATTGCTTCCCTATAGATGCACCAAGTTTTATTCTCATCAGCAATACATAAGAATTTCTTGAGGCTGAGGATTTAGCTCAGTGTCACAGTGCCTGCCTGGTAAGTATGAAGTCATGAGTTTGGTTCCTAGAATCCACCCCCCCCAAAAGAAAGAATTTGTGTTGCTCCACATCCTTGCCAGAACTTAGAATTTTAAATTAAGATTCACTTGATGTGTTCTGTCTTGATGGATGCTCCACATGCACCTGAAGAGAGTGAGTATTCTTCTGCTATTGGGTACAAGAAAAATGTCATTAGGTCAAGTTGACAGATGATGCTCAAGCCGTCTGTTTTCCCTACTAATGTCTATAATGTAGGCCCAATCATGGATTACTGACCCAAACTGAACTAAGTCTTTATATTTCTATTAAAAGTCCATGCATTGTTGGAGTCAGTTCAGCAACATTTTGTCTATGACTTTTCCATCTACATTCATAATGAATCTATCATTTCCCTTTCTTATTTTTATACCAATTTACTTTAATCTCATAGTTAAATTAATGTTATATAATTAGCTGAAGTAAAACTTTTGAAACAGAAATTATCCATTCCTTGAATATTTAGATCTCTCTTGAAACAAAAAATCCCTCTGATCCTTACGGGTTTTGTTTTGTTTTGGTTTGGTTTGGTTTGGGGGTTTTTTGTGTGGAATAATTATAAAAATTCTAACTGACTCATGTATGTTTTCTATATTTTTAACAGAAATTGTATAGTTTTACTAATATTTCCTAAGGTGTCAAATTTCACTAAGGGGACAAAAGTATTTACAAGATGTCCATCATATACTCTTTCTAACTTCTGTTACCCATTTTAGTTTCACAGTGTTACTAACTTGCACTTCTATTTCCTCTCCTTAATCCCTTTCTGTTGTTGTTTCTGATGAACATTTCCCCATACTCCATCACTTTTATGAATTTCCAAAGCATACACTTTGACTTCATTGATGTTTGCAGTATATCTTTGTTTTTTTGTGTTGTTTACTTTTGTTGAGACTAAGACTGAGTGTCACTAGTAGTTCAGGCCAGCCTGGACAGGGCACTATGTTGCCTAGGCTGGCCTCTAACTCACAGCAATCCTCCTGCATCAGCTTCCTGCATGTGACACCATACCCAGCTCACTTTTGTTTTGTTTCACTAAATTCTTCAAAATTTTATTAGTTCTTTAAAATTTTTTCTTTAGATTTTTCTGGCTGTTCTTTTAAGTTCTTAAATTAGATTTCTGGATAACTAACTTAAAGCCTTTTAAAATTTTATAAGCATTTAAGGCTAGAAAATAAAGCTTTAGCTATATTATAGATCATAATCTATGCATATTACAACTTTTCCCTCAAATTGAGTGATTTATAAACTTTTTATAATTTCCAAATGTCATAGGAGTTATTTTTCTAACTGGAGTGGAGTGAAGTAGAGTGGAGCACAGTGGAGTGGAGTGGAGTGGAGTGGAGTGGAGTGGAGTGGAGTGGAGTGGAGTGGAGTGGAGTAGAGTAGAGTGGAGCGGAGCACAGTGGAGCGGAGCACAGTGGAGCGGAGTGGTGTGGAGTGATGTGGTGTGTGTATGTGTGTGGTGTGCTGTGCTGTGGTGTGGGGTATGATGTGTTGTGGGGTGGTGTGGTGCACTGTGGTTTGTAAGTGTCTTGATACATAGTTCAGGCTGGCCTCAAACTCCCCTTAATTCTCCCCTGCCTCTTGAGCACTGGGATTACAGGTGTGTACTACCACACTCAGCTATTTATAGAGCCTGTATCACAGTTAAGCTTGTATGTACATGAATAGTCTGTGACTGCTGATGATATATTCTCAATATGTGCAGTAGACAAGGTTTCTTAATTGTATTATCAAAATTTTCTCATATTTACAGAATTCTTTTGTCTGGCCTATTATTTCCCCAAGGAGATATGGTAAAGATTCTTCCCAACAATTGTGACTGTTTTTCCTTGAGCTACTGTTAATTGTTTCTTGGTATTTTGAAGCTATATTATTAAATGTATGTAATTTTGGAATTCTTACAATTTTCCTGGCAAGTTGGATCATTTATCAAGACACAGTGACTCTCTTTTTCATCTCTAGAAATGAGTTTTTGCCTTCAATTTCAACTTTATTTTATCTAATACCATACAGCTATTTCTGCTTTCCTTCTATGAGTAGTTGCTTGGTATATCTTTTTTCCACCATTTATCATTGTTTCCTTTTTTATAAAGTATGTCTCTTGTTAACAAGTACATCATCAGATTTTGGCTTGTTTTGACATATTTCTTTAGTATATCTTTGATATACTTTAATCTTTTGTCTTTCATTTATAATTTTTGCATCTTTTATTCATTAATATTTTATATGCTATGTTAAATATATATTTGGGTTTATTTCTATGAACTCATTTAATGTTTGTAATTTTTCCTACTGTTATTTCTTTTTTTTTTTTTTTCTGGAACCGGGAATTGAACTCAGGCTCTTGCACTTGTCAGGCAAGCGCTTAATCTCCTGAGCCATCTCCCCGGCCCAGCCTACTGTTATTTCTTCTATTCTTTTCCACATTCATTTGATTTTTCTTTTCTGTTCTTACCATTTTATTTTTCTTCCTTTACTAATCTGGAAGCTACATAATTTACCTCAATTTTTTTAGTAGTTACTCTATAAAATTCATTAATATCAACAACTCAAATCATTTAAAACTTTGAGTATCTATACAGAAAGACACATTTTTAAACAGAGACAAGGAAGGAAACACACAAGTAGAAAGTGGCAGCCACATAACAACTACATAAGTAAAGAAATTACACTTTCCCAGAAGCAACTTTGGCTCATCTCAATCTCAACTTGCCTTCAATTTCAACTTGGTCTTTAGCCTCTAGAACTCTGTCCAATAGAAATTTAATGAAGGGCCACATGTGTAGTTTTCAGTTTTCTTATAGCCACATTTTTAAAACTTTTAAAAATAAATTTAAAAATTTTTATTTAATTCAATGCATCTAACATATTGCAAGCGGTAGTCAAAATTTATTAATAAGATATTTTACAGGCTCCTTACAAAACTCAATCTTTGAAAATGAGATATATTTTACACTTACAAGATATCTCAATGTAGAATACTGATATTTCAATAACTCAATGGGCTCCTACGACCAATGGCTACCTTACTGAATCCTTATTACCTCAACTTTTGTGGTAAGCAGCTATTTTTGATAATTTAGGATTCTTAGAATTTTTAAAATATTATTGCCATCTATGCAATCCTATTGACAGTTTATTCTCCATTTTTGATTTTTGCATAAATGAAATACGATATGCATTCTTTTGTCTTGTATCAGTCAGTATTATTATGTGATAGTCATCTATGTTCTTAAACGCAGTTAACAGTCTACTCATATTTATAACTTTGCTGAACTCCACTATTAGTATAAACCTCTATGTATTTATTTATCCATTATGTGATTCATGGGCATCTGAATTGTTTCCCATCTTTAGCAAATTTTTGTAATATGAGTTTATCAAGATGCTATACCTGGAAATGAAATTGCTGGAGTATACATACACATCTTCAATTTTACTAACTAAAAAAAAAAAAATTGCTCAAGCTAAAATGATATACTAATTTATATATCCACTAGTAAAAAAAAAAAATCCTTTGTTCCATATTCCTGCCAAAACTTGTTATAGTAAAGATTTTCAAACTTTTGCCAATCTGGTACAAAAACATCTTACTGTGATTTTTATTTACATTTCTTTGGTAATCAAAATTTTTATTTTTGTTCTGACAATAAAAGAACCTTAAATACTTCAGTTCCAATCACAATCCCCCAACTTATACCTAAGATTAAACAACTATTATTTTTAATCCTGACAAATTAAATATTTTAGTCAACACTTACCCATAAATAAATATCCACAAATTTTTCATTATCCTTTCTATTTTTGGTTCTCAGACATGCATTTTTGAGGGCTTCTTTTTTTCCTTCTTCATAAAACATACCTTTCAGAAAGTTCTTTAATAAAACTATTGGTAATGAACACTTTAAGTTGCAGCTCTTAAAATACCTTTACTTTACCCATATTTCACAGTTTTAATGTATAAAAAATTAGTGGATAATTTTAATTGTTTTTTAAAATTAGAAATTCCTTAATTTTTTTATTCCTGGTACCACTACCACAATTTATAGGGCAATGTACCTGATGAAAAGAAAAAGACAAAGTTACAACAGATAAAAGACCTCAGGAATGTACATCTAATGGACACTACACTGTATTAACCAATAGCTATACTTTTTGCAAACTGTACCTATGACAGTCCTGAACCAGAAGGGTTTGAAAACTATGGCAAGATTGAAACCACTAAAGTTATGGAAGACAGGCAGAGTGGGAAAAAGAGAGGATTTGCTTTTGTAACTTTTGAGATCATGATACAGTTGATAAAACTATTGTTCAGAAATATCACACTAAAAAAAAAGAAATACCACACTATAAATGAGCATAATTGTGAAGTGAAAAAGGTCCTTTCTAAACAAGTCTACTAGATCACAAAGAGGCCGTGGAGGTGGATCTGACAACTTTATATGTCCTGGAGGAAACTCTGAAGGTGGTGGAGGGAATTTTGGTTGTGGTGGAAGAGGAGGCTATGGTGGTGGTGGAGATGGCAGCAGAGGTAGTTACAGAGGAGGTGACAGTGAATTTCAGTTTGTTTTCTATGATCATTTTGAAGCTGTTTCATTGTCCTCTGGTTTGAATTACTCCTGCTTAAAAGTTGTTTACTGTTCTTTTTTTCTAATTTAAAGATTTTTTTAAATTTTTAGGTTCTGCCTTTTCACATATGTTGGTACAAATAGCTTTCAATTTATCTCAGTTAGAATTAACTGGGTTACCTGAATTTGAATATCAGTTATCAGTATATGTCATGAATTCTGACATTATCAAATAAATAAATCTTTTGAGATATTCTTTTTAACTAACATATATGTTCTTTACTTCTACAACCATATGGGTTCAATGTCTGTTGGACTTACTTAGTCTATCCTCCTTAACCTCTAATTCATATTTACTGTCTTATCTGTGCTACATTCTGGTTAATTTATTCTTGTCTATGTTACTAATTCTCAGCATAAGCCAAGTACGACCTAAGAATTTTCTTTTTGATGACCAGCTGAACAATGGAGTCTTGTTCAGTTCAACACATGTATAATCTTTAATTTCTTTCAACATGCTTATTTTATCTGCATTGTTTGATTCTACAAATATCTTCAGTGTTTGTGTGGTTGATTTTATATTTTGATGTTTCTGCTAACTCATAATTATGATGGCTTTTTTTACCTCATGTGTTGGTTAGCATTTCAAAAAATCTTTTTAAAAATCAATTTAAGGAGCCATTGCAGTACATTGAGCTCCATAGAGACAGCACTGGGGCAAGTGAGAGCTGGACAGGCACTGGGCGACTGCACTTTGCTGAGGAAAGCAAATAAACATGGGCAAAGGAGATCCTAAGAGGCCAAGAGTCAAAATGTCATCACATGCAATCTCTGTGCAAACTTGCCGAGAGGAGCACAAGAAGCACCTAGATGCTCTGTTAACTTCTCAGAGTTTTCTAAGAAGTGCTCAGAGAGGTGGAAGACCATGTCTGTTAAAGAAAAAGGAAAATTTGAAGACATGGTAAAAGCAGACAAGGCTGGTCATGAAAGAGAAATGAAAACTTATTTCTCCTAAAGGAG
>NW_004524714.1:4184303-4195675 GCF_000260255.1 Octodon degus
AAAGCACCTTCAGATATAAAAGTATAGAAGAAGGTCTCCGAGGTAAGCCAAAAGCTTACCTTTATTTTGGGTGGAAGAATCCAGAGTTAGCTGAGGCCCTTCCCAGGCCCCCAGGGCTGAGAACCCCGAGCAGAAGTATCTAGGAGAGTTGCTGCACTAAGAACAAGTAGACAAGTATCTAAGTATTTTTTAAAGAAGATTTAAGTAGCAACCTAAGGAGAAAAAAAAAAAAAAAAAAAAGAAGAAGTTCAAGGATCCCAATGCGCCCAAGAGGCCTCCTTTGACCTTCTTGTTCTGTTCTGAGTATTGTCCAAAAATCAAAGGAGAACATCCTGGTCTTTCCATTGGTGATGTCACAAAGAAACTGGGAGAAATGTAAAATAATACTGCAGCAAATGACAAGTAGCCATACGAGAAGAAGGCTGCTAAGTGGAGGGAGAAGTACGAAAAGGACATCGCTGCCTACCAGGCTAAAGGAAAACCTGATGCAGCAAAAAAGGGAGTTGCCAAGGCTAAAAAAGCAAGAAAAAGAAGGAAGAGGAGGAAGAGGAAGCTGAGGATGATGATGATTAAGATGGTTCTAGCAGTTTTTTTCTTGTCTATAAAGCATTTAAGCCCCCTGTACACAACTTACTCCTTCTGAAGAAAAAAAATTAAAATGTAAGGCTGTTTAAGATTTGTTTTTAAACTGTCCAGTGTCTTTTTTTGTATAGTTAACACACTACCGAATGTGTCTTTAGGTAGCCTTGTCCTGGTGGTATTTTCAATAGCCACTAACCTTGGCTGGTACAGTATGTGGGTTGTAAATTGGCATGAAAATTTAAAGCAGGTTCTTGTTGATGCACAGCACAGATTAGTTATATATGAGGACAGTAGTTTTTCCATGTTCAGTTGTCTCTGATATAGCTTACATGAAATAATTGCTCTTCTGTTAACTGAATACCACTCTATAACTGCAAAAAAAAAAAAGTTGTAACAGTTTTGTTGACATTCTGAATGCTTCTAAGTAAATACAACTCTTTTATTAAAAAAAAAAAAGTCAATTTAAGGAAGGAAATTTTTATTTTAATTTCAGCTCTCAGTCCATGATGGCTTGGTCCATGGAAACAGAATATCATGGCAGGGAGTGTATGGTAGAACAAAGCTGCTCACCTCATGGTGGCAGATGGGGACATCGGGGTGGCCTCAAGATACTATACAGTGACCTGCTTCCTGCCTGCAATTAAGTCCCATCTGCTAGAGTTTTCACCATTTCCCAATAGTGTCACCAAGGGATCAAGCCACATACCTCTTTGGAGGATACTTAAAACCTAAACCATAGCACTGTGGTTTGTTTGTTTGTTTCTTTGTTTTCAAGTATGAATCCTTAAGTCCCTTGAAAATTTATCTGTGTGAATTGACATCCATGTTTAAAATTTTTTCTGGATGGCTGGCCAAATAAGTCAGCGGATTAAAGCTCCTGCAAGCAGGCACAGAAGCAGAGGTCCGATCCCCGGGCCTATTGTGCCGGCTCTCCCCCAGGGTGTGCTGAGGCGGCAACTGAGACTGGGCGTGGTGGCTTGAATCCCACCACTTGGGAGGCTATAAACAGGCAGATCACTATGAGTCTGATCTGGTAGTGAGACACTGAACACCCTGTAGACCATTCCCTAAAATACAAAAAGAAAGAAAGAAGAGAGAGAGAGACAGAGAGAGAGAGAGAGAGAGAGAGAGAGAGAGAGAGAGACAGACAGAGAGAGACAGAGACAGAGACAGAGACAGAGACAGAGACAGAGACAGAAACAAAGAAACAAAGAAACAAAGAAACAAAGAAACAAAGAAACAAAGAAACAAAGAAAATGTTTTCTGGGCCAGCCAAATAGCTCAGCAGATTAAAGCGCCTGCCATGCTGGCCCCACCACTGGGGCACACTGAGCTGGCAAATGAGACTGGGCATGGTGGTGCGTGCCTGTAATCCCAGCACTTGGAAGGCTGTAAACAGGCAGACCAGTACGAGTCTGGTCTAGTAGTGAGATCCTGAACACCCTGTAGACCCTTCCCTAAAATACAGAAAAAATAAAAATAAATGAAATGTTTTTTGCCAAAAAAGATAGGTACTTTACAGATGCCTAGGAGCAACAATACATACTTCATGCTAAATTTTAAGCTTAGAATTTTCAAGGTCACCAGGCATGGTAGCACATGCCTTAATTCTAGCACTCAGGAGACTCAGGCAGGAGGATCACTGCAAGTTCAAGGCTAGTGTGGGCTACATAGTGAGACTCGGGAGAAGGAAGAGGGAAGGGGTAGGTAAAATAGGAGAGAAAAGAGAAATTCTTACTACCCATCTGTATAGGGTCAAGAGTAATTTGTCTTGTCAGTGTACACTACTCCTCTTTATGAGTCCTGCATTTATGTAAAGACCTCTGATTTTATCTCTTCGACCCATTAACACCTATATTATTCTCTAGGTCACCAAGGCCAGCAGACTCCCTTACCACCCACCTTCAACAAATATCAGCTCCTGCAGCTGCACGCTCTCTAAATCAATACTTTCGTTCATTAGTTCATTCTTTTTTTCTGGAGAGCAGCTTGCCAGTTAGTTTAAGGTGGCCTTGAACTCACAGCGCTCCTCCTCTGCTTCCCACATGCTGAGATTACCACACCCAGACTTCTCTGCCAACCCTCCATTCATTTCCTTATCAGTTCAGGCATGCTTTGGAAATGAAATAAAGTGAGATTTTCTCAAACTGCATTTTTTTCAAACATAAGTGTACACCCTCAGACTTGAAATTCAATGAAACAAAAATGTAACAGCTTTAGTTTTAGTTTTCTTTGTAAAATGGGTATAATAACAGTACTGACCATGTAAGGTTCTTGTAAAAATTAAATGGGTAAATTCATACACAGCACTCGGCACCATGCTTGAAGCCCAGGAAACATAATAGGAAGAACTATTCCTATCATCATCATCATCATCATCACCATCATTATCATGACTTGTCTGGATCCAGTATTATAACCTAGTGAATTCTGTTTTATTTTTAGAGTCTTGGTTTACTACTGAACACCTATTTCCTCCAGAAACATATATCCTAAAAATTTACTACCCATGCCTTCTTTTTTTCTATCTGAATTACTGACTGGAATGCATAGGGAGGGAGGGCTCAGGTAGAACCCCAAGGACATATCTAGGGTGAAAATTTCTGGAGGCATCAATCTAGGGTGACAACTAATTACTTACACAATTGTTAAACTACATTTCTTAAACTGGCTTTGGAATTCTTTCATCGTGGTATTTTTGTCAAATGATCACTGAGAAATAAAAACTTCTTGCAATGAACATCATACGATCTTAGATTTGCTACTATAATTGTTTTATAATTATATTAAACATAGTATAACTTATGGCTACCATTTATAACCCTAAAATTCAATTCATTTCTTTATAGCTAGGGGACAGAGGGCAAAAAGTTCAATAACCCATGCAAGAAGTCATCACATTAAGTTTTAAAGTACTACAGAAATCATAAGAGAGTACCTCTTTGTCAAACAAAAATAGTTATTTTCAGGAAAAATAATTGTTGACATGTCTAAGAATTTTTAAAACACAAATATTATCCTACATTAAAACAAAGTTGCAAAAAAAACCAAAAAAAGTTGCAAGTAATATTAATCCTTATGATGCTGCTTCTCTTTCCAATAGAATGCAAACTCTACACAGTGAATAGATACATTCTAAGTGTACTGAATAGAGATTTTAAAACACCACAAGTACTCAAATAATTATTAAATGGATGAATTTAACTTCTAGTTGAAGTTAATGACATTCAAAACTAAATTCCTAACCCCCCAAAAGAAACATGAAATACCTATAGAGATATTTGCGATTAAACAAATCTACAGATAAAACTGACAGACATGGTAACATGGAATATAATGAAACTAGAATGTAGCCAAGAAACTATAACATGGAACAACATTTGCTAACATGGAAAAATACCCATAACATATTATTTAATAAAAGATGGCAACTATACAATAGCTATTTAACTCATTTTTGAAAATAACATGTAGAAAAGTATTTAGCATAATCTATAAGATTGGTTGTCTATGAGCAGTAGGAATTTATGTAAACTTGCTCTTTTACATACTTTTCAGTGTTAACAACCAGCAAAGATTATAATAAGAAGAAAAAAAGGTAAGTAGTACTTTGTTTGTTTGGGTATGGAGGGAGGAGAGTGGGGGTGGGTGGAGGACAGGAAGATAGAGGTGAGCAACATACAGCCTGCCTTGTCTCAATTCATCCCTTAACCCTAACGTAAATATATGGTCCCTACAGCTCTTCTAGCATCTACCCATAGCGATCAACTACAAGCTATTGACAATCCCACCTAATTTTCTATAGGTAAAATTAGAACATGTTTATCTTTTCTAATCCTTAACTCTTTTATAGTAGATCTTAATAAGTTTAGGGCACCAGACAGGTAATACTATCCTCCCATTTATATGATGCTTTGGGATCTTTTGAAAAAGGAAATATTATTCAAAAAAGAATCAGATCAGTTCTTCCTTATTACTGAAAGTCCCACAGGTGCTATAAGAATGGAATCTATGCTCATTTAGAGAGGCTAGAAACATTCACATTACCATTTAAACATAGTAATAATAATTTTTATAAATCATACTAAACAGGAATTATTATGGAAAGAAGCTTATATTTTCATCTATCTAATGCAGCATTGCAGATAAGTCTGCAATCTATATCTTAGAACAAATACAGTTATAAAGATACTGGAGAAATTCCTTAAGAAATACAATTATTTTTTCTTGGATTATTGCATTTCTTTTCATGAAGATACATGATTAGGACAAATATAAAAGCATATTCCCCTATCAGTAACTGCTCCTGACTCTCTCCAAAGAAAAGGAAAGAAGATCTCTTCTTAGAAAAGGACTAACATGATTGAGATATAGAGCACTTGACGAGTACTGCAAAAATAAAGGGAGGAGGTGCTAAGTTCCCTTGAATCATCTGACCTTATAGAAAATCACCTTTCCACACAGTAATAAAATTAACAAACCATACATTCTCTTCAGTGAAAAGGCTCTAAAGCTAGAAGCTCTGTATTCAAATCTTCACATGGACACAATTTTACTATACAAATGATATATACGGACCAGTACCTGGTGAGAACAAGTGCTAGTATTATAGTTCCACATGTACAAATAGCAAAACATGACAGATGAAAGTAGCTATATGAGAGCCGGCCTGATAGCTCAGTGGACCAAAGCGCCTGCTTAGGCAGAGCGCAGCTGCCAGGGTTCAATCCCCGATCTGCCGAGCAGGCCCCACCCACAGGGCGCACTGAGACTGAGATTGAGAGGGCATGGTGGCACACACCTGTAATCCCTGCACTTGGGAGGCTGAAAACAGGAGAATCACTAGAGTCCTATCTACATAGTGAGATCCTGTGGACCCTGCCCTAAATACAAAAAAAAAGAAAAAAGAAAGAAAGTAGCTTTGAGGTCTAGGGAGATAGCTCAGTAGTCTAAGTGCCTGCGACAAGGATCACCATGAGTTGGAGCTGCGCAGTGAGACACTGTACCAAATAAATAAATAAATAAAATTTTTAAAGTAGCTATATGAGCACAGAAAACCTACTTAATTTCTGAGACTAAATTTTCTTTTTTCTAAACAAAAGTGTACACTAGATAATGCTCCATACCTCACCTACATGTGTCCTCTATAAAATACGACATGTCAGTCAGGCATTACACTCTGACAAAGAACTCCCAATAATTTCTCACAAAGAATTTGTTCTCTTGATGTTGATACCTCAAAACACTGGTGAGGTTAAACAAAAAAAAAAAAAGTATTTCCAACTCATATAAGCTTAAGAAGCACTGCACAATGTTATCTACTTCACAGAAATCTCAAAGCTTATCAATATTTTAAAGGCTCAGGGAGGGGCTGGAGAGATGGCTCAGTGGTCTAAAGCACCTACTTAGAACAAGCTTAGCAAAGCATCAGGGACCGCGGTTCAATCCCCCAGCACCACATGCCAGCCAGCCCCGCCCCCTGGTGGGCTGAGCTGGCCACACACACACACACCACACACACTCTCTCTCTCTCTCTCTCAAATAAATAAAACAATTAAAAAAAAAATTTAAAGGCTCAGGGAAGTTTTGGAATACATTTAATCTAGGATTTCTGATTGCTTTGGCCTTAGACAACTCATTCTTTTCCTGGTATTTCAAAACATTTGCTCCGCATAACAGGATAGGTAACAAACACTCTCCTGGTTTGTCAGCCATGTCCTTACTGTTACTTGATTCTTTAAAAAACAAATATCAACTGTAATAACTACTTTGTAACTTAAAGGCCTTATTGAGGCAATACATGATTAGAAAGCTATTTTTCAAGGCTAGATAGCTCAGCAAACTAGAAGCACCTGCTTAGGTGGAATGCAGTGGCAGGGGTTCGATCCCCGACGTGCCGGCCTCGCCCCCAGGGCGCACTGTAGACGGCAATTGAGACAAGGCTTGGTGGCGCATGTGTGTAATTCCAGTGCTTGGGAGGCTGAAAACAAGAGCCCAATCTATGTAATGAGACCCTGTAGACCCGGTACTAACTGTATTTTTAAAAAGGTGTGGGGGAGGTTCAATCCCCGGCACCGCATGCCGCGCCAGCTCCACCCTCAGGGCACACTGCCCTAGCCATGGAGTCCAGCCATGGTGGTGCACGCCTGTAATCCCAGCACTAGAGAGGCAGAAATCACGAGGCACCCACGAGCCTGAGCTGTGTAGCGAGACCCTGCGCGCACACACACAGACACACACACACAACTAAAAAGAGGGAAAAAATAAACACATGAGCAAAACTAAGTAATAAGAGAGAGAGGCTCAGTGATAACTAGCCAAGCATACATAAAACTTTGGATTTGAGCCCCATCACTGCAGAGAAAGAGGTTTTGAGAGACAGCAAGAAAAAAAGAAGGCGATGAAGGAGCACCCTACCCAGCTAATCTCTCTGTACTTACCTGCTAGTACAAGGTTTCACATAATCTATACAATGTACAGCACAGTTGCAGTACACAGCTTCTTACTGCTTAAAATATATATTACTATACTACTGATGAGTTTTTATACTTATCATGTATCACTTTTTAACACTTTTTACCATATTATCACTCTCTACATAGTACAAATATGAAAAGAAACTATGTAATATATAATGTAAACATTAAACATATAAATAATATAAACTTCTTTTTATTTATTTTTTATTTTTTGGCAGAACCGGAGATTGAACTCAGGCCCTTGCGCTTGCCAGGCAAGCACGTATTCTACTGAGCCATCTCCCTGGCCCTAAACTTCTTTTTAAACAAGTACTCCACTGCTAATTTTCCAAATCACTGATACCCATTCCAAAAATTTTGATGCTGGTACTCTGTTGTACTTACAAGATGTCAAGGCAGGGGGTGTTCAGGGGAAGGTTTCCAAGTACAGTCATTAAATGGTCCATAAATGCTATGTTGACTAAAACACCACAAAGGCGTGCTTACCTAGCGACACCATAAGGAAAAACAATGTCTTACACATAAAGCAAATGATACACTACCAACTGGCTGGCAGCAACTGTTAAAATTGCACTCTGAGTCTAAAAAGCATCCTGATTTCAAAGATGTGAACATGTGCATCTTAGCATCAGAGCAATGTGGTTTACAGGTCACTCACTGTATAGTTCCCTGAATTATTTTTATAACATATTCAGTGCCTTAATTCACCTAACTGCACAATTCACCTATTTAAAGTATACAATTCAATGGGTTCTGGTATATTTACAAAGTGCTGCAATGATTCCTATAATTTTCAAACACTTTCATCACCCTTAACTCCCTCCCTACAATATACTCTTAGTTCTCCCCAGTTCTGCCCTCAATACCACCCGCTACCTGCACTCCCTGCTTCAACCCTAAGCAAACACTAATCTACTTTCTTTCTATGTGACTTGCCTATTCTGGACATTTCATATAAATGTAGTCATACTTACAATATGTGAATAGCTTATATATTTATTTATTTGGTATAGTGTCTCACAACACAGCTTGGATTCATAGCACAGCATGCAGTACTGGATATTAAATCTTGGTCTTTTCACTTGCCAGGGAGGCATTAGACCACTAAGCTATATCCCCAGCCCTACCACACTATTTTTAAGGTTCATCCATGTTGTAACATGTACTTCATTCTTTTCTATTACTGTATAATATTCCACTGAATAGATATACCACATTTTGATTATTAATTTTTAGGGGACTGTTGTGGTTTGTGTGTATTTGTCAATTTTATTTACTGTTGAGCCTCAGTAGTCATTGAGGTGCAATTCTACAGTTTGTGATCTAAGGCTGGGATTATGGGTACGAGTGCTATCCCCAGCCTGGGACAGACAGGCTGAATGTAACACAGGAGAGAAAGACAGACTTGCTCTCTGTTGCCAGTGTTGCACTGTTACTGTTACTCCTCCCTTTTGCGCTTGCTGTTTTGCTGGCTTCCACCGCCATGAACTGCTGCCCACTGCCCTGTGCCACCCTGCCTTCAAGCCAGCTAACTATGGACTAAACCTCCCCCAAATGTGAGCTAAATGAACCGTTCCTCCCTTCATTTTGGGTGTTGGGTATTTGTGCCAGCAACGAGAGAAAAGTAACTGAGACAGAGACATTCAGGTTATATCTGCTTTTTTACTACTATGAATAATGTTGCTCTATTTTAGTGTAAGCTTCTGTGTGGACACATATTTCCACTTCTCTTTCATATGACAAGACATAAAACTTCTGGATTATATGGTAATTCTATATTTAACCTTTACAGAAACTGCTCAGCAGCATAAGCACCTGCCTCAAAAGTGCAAGGTCTGAGTTCGATTCCCTGTACTGAAAAAAAAAAAAGAACAGAGAAACTGCCAGACTATTTTCCACCTTACATTACCATCAGCTGTATAGGAAGACTTCAATTTTTCTACATCTTCACCAGTACTTGTTTTATCATAGTCTAGTAAATATAAAGTGATATGCTGTTGAAATTATGATTTACATTTCCTCAACAGTAAATAAAATTGAGCATCTATAAATGTGCTTGCCAAGCCATGTGAACAGTCAGTTTTCTCTCACTGAAACCTTCCTAGTTTGTCCACTGCACTAACAAACTTATGGGCACCCATCTAAATAAAGGTATCTAAATAAAATCACTATAGCACTACCTTAGTAATGGTTTGATTCAATTCTCTCTAGTATAAAACAGGCCTACCGTACTCTAGCATAGAAAAGGAAATATCCCACTTCTATTTCACTAGAAGTCACCAAGATTCCTTTATTAACAACATGAATACTTACTGCTTCTATGCTGATAGCAGGAAAAATTACTGAAGAAATTAGTAGAACCTTGAGAAGCAGGTTTGCAACAAACACATGCTACATTATTGTAAGTGAATACTCAATACCACTTAGGAACTCCATCACATATCTGGTACTCACCTTTTACACTGACTATAATAACAAATTCCATAGACATAAATAAAATGGTATCCTGTGGGCTTTAAAGTTACAAAGATATAAATTCAACTTTTGGGTTAGCCACTTCTAGCTGTGTTGTCACATTTCTGAGTCTTTTTTCTCATCTATGAAATAGATATTGATAAGTGCCTGATAACACTATTCTAAAAAGATGAAGAGAATATAAAGCATCAAATAAGCATGAAGTTGGGGCTGGCGAGATGGCTCAGTGGTCTAAAGCACCTACTTGAAACAAGCTTGGCAAAGCACAGGGACCGCGGTTTGATCCCCAGCACCACATGCCAGCCAGCCCCGCCCCCTGGTGGGCTGAGCTGGCCACACACACACACACACACACACACACACACACACACACAATAAATGTTTAAAAATAAATAAATAAATAAGCATGAAGCACAGGTGAAAAAAAAAAATTCTTTAAGCCTTCAATCCCAGCTATATGAAGCATTATAGTAGACAACCATTGAACACCTTCCATAAATGGTAAAGAAACAAGATAAGGTCTTTGCCTTTACTGGACCTTGGTTTGCCTTTACTGGACCTTGGAGCAAAACAAAAACAAAATTTACAAGTAAGTTCTATGAAGGAAGAGTCTAAAATTAACAAGAAAGACCTATGTTAGCAAAAGTCATTTAAAAAGTCTCTTCAAAGACGTGACATTTCAACTGACACCTGAAAGATGAAAAACAATCTAACCGTTGTATATTCTTACCATGTCCATGACCTTGGCCTATCTTCAACTATCATTTCTCTTTTTACTGTTCTCTATTACCTTCAGTGGGCTACTTGACGTCTGTTCAGAAGCAAACACATAAGCTTTAGACAGGTAATGGGTGGACACACAACTTCACTTAGCTCACTACCATTTCTCTCTTCTTCTTATACTTGCCACCATTAAAGGTATTTGAAAGAATAGTCAAACTCTTTCAAGTATAGGGCTTCCATAGTGGAACATGCATTTACATTCTAGAAATATCAGTTTTGAATGGAATTTTGTGATTCTAGTATTCTGATTTTTAAAAGTTATATTACTTATGTCATTGATATCCTTGTTATTTGTCATATAAGGTTTCCTTGTAGCATTGTGCTAGCTACATGATAGGATATATACATGCATTAAAATATCATAAATGAGAAATAAGCTTTGAAATTTTAGCTTAAATAATACTATAGATAAACGAAGGTATCACAGGTATTAGCAGCTTTCTTAACAAATGGATTATGAACCATTCTTTTAATGGTCATCAACTTAATGTTTTTCTGCCCATAGACTATAATAATTTTTTGAAGTATGCATGCCCCTTTAAAAATATTTCTGTGGCACACTAAAGGTAGCATCACCCGAAATAATATGTCTCTTTTTCTGACATTTTACAGCTACCTCTTAGTTTGCTAAAGAAAAAAATTTTGACAGGTCAAAAAAAAAAATTCACATATAATGTATTTACATAGATTTTTTAGCTTATTGTTTTTAAAATCTGAAGAAACACCTTAAATATGTAATATTGAGAGCTAAGAAAGAGAAAGCATAACAAATGTTTAGTTAAAATTTCCTAAGAAATTATTAGAGAGAAAAGCATAGAAAAAAATATTATTTGTATCTCTAAGCATCTCTTACTTTATGAATATTGTTTCTTTCCTATATATACCTAAAATCCATTGAAATTCAAATTCAAATTCTACACTGAAGAATCTCACTGAACTTGCACTTTGTCACACATGCTGAATATTATCCATTTTTATTTATTTATTTATTTATTTGAGAGAGAGAGAGAGAGAGAGAGAGAGAGAGAGAGAGAGAGAGAGAGAGAGAGAGAG
>NW_004524714.1:4195775-4206854 GCF_000260255.1 Octodon degus
TGGTGCTGGGGGATTGAACCGCGGTCCCTGATGCTTTTGCTAAGCTTGTTCTAAGTAGGTGCTTTAGACCACTGAGCCATCTCTCCAGCCCCTATTATCCATTTTTGAATAAAGGAGAGACTGAAGTGAGCTATTCTCTTCCTAATTTAAAGCCATAATCAACTTTCAAGAAATCTAACTGCATATTCTTTTACATATCATGGAACGCAACACAGGAAAATTACAATGGAATTAGGCAGGCATATCAACCGAAAGCATTTCTAGATGGCAAAGAATTCACTGAAATAAGAATTACAGAAGTATATTCAAAGCAATATTCTGTCTTTGATAATTTAGAGGAAGCCATGATAACCACTATTTGTACATGACAGTCATATGAAATAATAAACCTTGCTAGCTATAAACATTACCAAATTCTGACACTATTGATTTATTATGTCTAACAGTGACATCAAACCAAACAACTGACAGAAACAATGTTACAGCTTTAAGAGCAGTTTGTCAACGATTAATACTGCCAAACAGGGTTTAGCTTTATGCTGGGACTGCTTGTCTAGCAGTTGTCAATCCAAGCAAAAATTACTACTGCCACACGTCTGCTAACACAGGCCCGAGGCGCCGCTCCGTTAGCCCTCATTACCCCGATCACTGCAAATACAGATGCAAGGCCAGTCCCTATTTAATATGCGTGTTAATTATGCAAATTATTAATTGGGCTGGTGCTTGAGGACTTGTGTTTATGCCCAGATTAGAGTCAATAACTGTATCACACAGCATTTTAAGCCTGACCTGTGACAGAAATAAAGCTGTGCAGAAAGCAACATTTTTCTCATACTCTGTTAGTTCAGAACACTAGTTAAAAGAGTATTTTCACGTTGATTCAAAAAGAGGCCTCACTTGGGACACAGGAACCATCCAATATATCTTTTATTACTACTTTTATTTGTTTATATTTTCACCTGATTTTGTTCATAATTATTTATAACATTCATTAAATTACAAAGTCTAGTGTTTCTACAGCAAAAACATTTATAGCACAATGCATTAAAATATATATTTGTAGTTATTTTTCTCCAATAAGGCTATGGTTTGGTCCTATTTATATTACATGTCCATAAAAATTGTATGACATGATATTATGCTGTAAATTTTTTTACTTAAAAAAAAATATAGATTTAAGCCTCCAAAGATAGAGAGCAAGCTATAAGGTTTTTCCAATTAAAATTTACAGCAGAAAATGTTGTAAATTTTATACAGTTGTAATGCTTGCTGCAGTTGTACTGAAATGGGAACTATTGATCAGTATGATTTCCCAGGATACAGAAAGGGGGACAAGGTATTGCAAAAAGAGAAACAAAACTTTCATTTGCAAAGCTTTCTATTAGACTTTACTGCCCTCATTTGGTTCTAGATACATCTATCTAAACAGTGGGGAAAACTGACATTCTCCTCATAGAATTACAATGAAAACAAAACCAAACACAAGCAAAAAGAAAAAAACAAAGAAGAAACAAACCCACACTCATAATTAAAAAGTAATAACTGTGCCCTAGCAAAAGCATAGTTTTATATACTGTTAAGATAACATCTATAATTTGTTGAAAGGATAAGTCTCTTTAAAGAAAACATTTTATCTTGAAAAACAAAGTAAAAAAAAAAAAAGAAGAAGAAAAACAAAGTAAATTAGAAAAATTGGAATAACATTTGTAAACCATATACCAATAGAAAACATTAACACTAATCATATTAAAAGTAGTTTAAAGGGCCAGCAAATGGCTCAGCAGATTTATGGGGGTTTTTTGTTTTTGTTTTTTTTCAGTACTGAGGATTGAACTCAGGACCTTGCGCTTGCCAAGAAAGCACTTATTCTACTGAGCTATCTCCCTGGCAAAACATGTCTTATGGTTCAGCAGACTAAGTGCCTAAAGGGCAAGTGCAAGTGCAAGGGCTGGTTTTCAAGCCAAGGTACTACAAGCCGCTCTGGCCCTGCCCCCAGGTATGCTGAGCCCACCACTGAGAGCCAGCATGGTGGCATGCAACCTGTAATTCCAGTGCTGAGGAGACTGAAACCAGGAGGCTCACAAGTCTGAGCTGCATAGTGAGGCCCTGTACCAAATACATTTTAAAAAAAAAAAAGAAATTAAAGATAGTTTATATGAACGTTAAACTGTTTCATAGATTTTATAAGTACAAATTATGAGATTTATAAAGCTGACCTTATTGGCATAAGAAAATTGTTAAACTGAGTCACTGCAAAAAATGTAATATTACAGACTCAATCTATAAAATCACCTATATTAAAGTTGTGTCCTCTTCACTGATTCTCAATGAAAATGAAACTGAAGTCTTGATTTTCATCATGTTCGTTTTTTAGGTCTTGCTGGTGACATCTTAAACTCTTTCTGATCTATAACTAACATAGTGTGAATCAACTATGAATAAGCCTTGGTGCTTGATTAACTGAATTAATGGTTAATTAACTAAGTGAATCAACCACTGAGATATAGAATTCATGTCAAGAGCAGTTCACGCAGTTAAACCAGGAAGATAAAATTAAACTGACTTAATCTGACTTAGTCAGCCATGCTGATACAATCTAGCTTACCAATAATAAAAATATCTACTATTTCCTGAGTACCCATTTTTTCTCAGGCGCTTTTCTTAATACCTTGAGGAATTATCCATATTGTTTATAATCAGAAAACAAGCCTCTACTTAGTTCAGTGATTAGTCCGAAGTCGTAACTACAATAAGCAAAAACTAGGAATCATGACCCATAGCAAGGTGACCTCAAAGTGCATCTTTCCATTGTTCTAAATGACAGTAATTTTTTTCAATGCTCATAAGCCTGAAGTACAAGTTAATATGACTGAAAATAAGGGAAGAAAATCAAGGCAAATCTGACACAAATTTAACTACGTAAGACTTTTTTGATACCATGTATCAAACATATTCATTCACTAAGCCCTAAAACTATATTTAGTGCACCAGGGGAGGAGAAACCTTAATTTTTACAACTGATGACTTTTCACTAACACTGAAAAATACAATTTGAAAGATAATTACTTTGAAGCACTATCCAGTAGCTGAAATTTTCATTATTAAAGATAAATTCATATAATTAAAATGCAAGATATTATTTTGATACAAAGGATGGTGTCCTCCAGGGATTTCTTAAGAGTGTATACTGCATGTATGGAGGTAGGAGGGTATGTATGTATATTAGTAGCCAAGTAATATTCAGTGTTTAAACACATCCTTTTCATGTTAGTGACATTTATTAATAGAAAGCATTAGGTAAAGCACTGTAAAATGTGCCTTATGTCTAAAACTTTTTATTTGGGCATGATTTTAATACCAATTTTTACACTGCAGTAATTTGTAGAAATTGAAAAAGCTGATGGGGCTGGAGAGATGGCTCAGTGGTCTAAAGCACCTACTTGAAACAAGCTTGGCAAAGCACAGGGACCGCGGTTCGATCCCCAGCACCACATGCCAGCCAGACCCGCCCCCTGGTGGGCTGAGCTGGCCACACACACACACAATAAATAAATGTAATAAATAAAAATAAATAAATATTAAAAAAAGTAGTTCTAAATTATTAGAACAAAGAACTTTTAAAAAAAAGAAATTAAAAAAGCTGAGAGGTGAGACATACTTATTTATAAGTATTTAAAAAAGACTATACGGAAAACAGACATACATAAACTCAAGTTAATTTCAAATTTTAATAAGCATTATTTAACCCTTTTACCCAGGTGTATATAATTTTTCAACTTCAATCTGACACTAAAATTTAATGTTGTTAAATTATATATATATATATCTCTGTATAAATGTGAAGATAGCTTCTTTTTTCCCCACCCAAAAGTTTGACTTGTCAGGAGGATAATTGTGGCTAACAGCGCTAGGTATATTTCACTGTATTCTAAATCAATATGGTTTCTGTCAGTTGGCTGTCATTTTTCTTTTTGTAAAAATGGTACACTAAAAAATGTCTTTACATTGATTTGGGGGCACTGTCTTCTTGGCCACAGTTCACAGAAAAAGAAAGCACTAGAGTAAAGTATATACACGGGAAAACTGATTAGAACTATGGACTACATTTTTAGATAAATCAGTGAAACACTAATTTGTCAACATTATTTTTGGAAAAAAAAATTAAATTTAAATTTAAATTTAAAAAAGACATTATTTTTGTAAGAGTTAAGTAACATAACTCTAAATTCAAGTCAGGAGTACAATTCAAAAGCTGAGGTATGTAAAACGATGGCTGAGGCATAATAACAGCATGGCCACTGATGGGACTCTGAAGGGCTAACAAATCACAAACTATACAGAGACACAATGACTCCCTAAAAATGTCTTCCAAACTGAAAAAAAAAAAAAATTAAACACAAAAGATGAGCAGATCTGAGTATAATGGAGATAAAGCAAACTTAACCTCACTGCCTTGTACTAAGCTAAAACATACACCACAAGCCCTCTAGGTATTATAGGTTAATTAACAAAAAAAGATTATTAATTGCATATGCACATTCCTAAGGCAGTGTAATCTAATCAGAAAGTCCCTCCCAAACATTGTGTTTAAAAGCAGAAGAGGTTTTTCAGAAAACATAGCAAGAAAGTTTCATAAAAAGTGCTGTTTGTGAATTTAACATTTCCTAAATATAGAATTTTCATTTTCAATTCTAACATGTTTCATAACAATAAAATCAACATGATAAAGTGACTCAAAACAACAACCACTTTCAGGGCTCCTAAGTCTGCATATCAACCAATAGCTTACTCAAAAATTGAACCAAGATCTCGATGTGCAACAGTAGTAAAAAGCATACACATTCACTTCTCATGTTAGAAACTGGAATCTTACTGCGCACCACACTGCTTATTCCAAGTCTGGTCAGTGGTACTGAAAGCCAAATTGCCCATCTTTACTACTGATCAGTTAAGGAAGGTAATATAATAGTTTAGATAACCTCCCACATTAACAGCTTGAATTAAAGCAGGTAGTAAGTGGCAACATTCTATTACAAGATGGCAAGAAAAAATAGACAATAGATGAATCTAATAATGGGAAAAGATAACAAAGACCTAGGATTCTAGCATCTGGCACTAAATGAATTTTTTTTGTAAACTGAATGACGGTTTTCAAAACTGCTCCAAGCATCATTCCTTTGCCAAGGCAGTAAACAGCTTTTATCAGCAATAATGATGGCATAATCCCAGCTAAAAAGGAGAGTAACATATGGCAGCAGCCCTCCAAATACCATCCCAACAAAGTAGGGGGCATTTTTATTATAATGTCCACTTGCAGAAAATCTGCCAGACATATTTTGCTTTTTCTCTTCTCGTTTTATTTATTTGTTTTTAAAAAGTTTACCATTTTCTTTAAATTGAATAACACATTTGAGAGTGTGAAACTAATGATTATTTTTCTTAAATCCACTCACAAACATACAGAGACTGTCATATACAATAGTGACTAATAAAAGGGAGCTGCTTATTTAAAAAGCATCAAAAAATTTTCAAAATCTATAAATTTAGAAGCGAATGTTTTTAATTAAGTAATTTATATTATGACCTATCATACTGACTTATATATAGTGAACACCCAAGAAATAACTGACTTCACAGATAGAGAGTTCTTATGAAATCTGGCAAAAAAAAAAAAAACTACCACAAAATACAATTTAGTATATAGCTATAAAAATGAACTATAGTAAACTGCAAAGAAACAATCTATAAATGATATTAATTTAATTTGACACGTGTTTAAAATGTCAAAATTCATAATGTATTGCACTGATCAAAACAATCACACAAAAGTATTTTTTTAGGCAACATATACTATTTATCAATAAAATTGTAAAAGAGGACACTTCTATAAAATATCTTCTAATGACCTATGTGATAGACTAATGAATCATAAATCCCACCTTGGTTTCCAATGACAGACTTTCTATTTTCATTGACAAGTCAATGGCTGTCTTTTTCCCCAGACTCTTGATCTTTCTTAATACGCTGGACACACTCAGAATGACAAAGATGTACTTTTGACTTATAATTTTAAATGTTTACATGAACAGATCTGAAAATTAGTTTATTAATTAACATAGCAATTATTGTCCTGCACATTTAACATCTTATTACACACTTAACCAAATGCAAACCTTTGTTTACTTCAAGCAAATTTATTAGCTGATAGAAGAATCAATGAAAAAGTAAACAAATGTTAATATTTTTGACATTTCTACACATAAATATTTTTTTCAGGCTTAAAAAATGTATCTAATAGCTCCACTCACTGATGTGCACTACAGTTTACCACAGTGTCTATATTTCTATTGTCAGTTCTACAGTATCTCCCTTCATTAAACCTATCAAGTTTTCCTTTTGATCATGCAACCAAGGCCAGAAGACAAATATCTTCCTGGAACAGAGCAGTCTGCCAAGTCTTTCACAAGACCAGCTTAACCTTCCTATTGATTTTCTCAACACAGCAGCCATTCATTGTTTGTGACATTTGGCTGTCGGCTCTTTAACACCCTTCAACCAAATCAATTTCATATTTTTGTCAATGTTCTGCAAGAGAATGAGTAAAAACTAGGAAGAGACTTAGCATGATTTAAAATGTTGATTTTCTCAAACAGTTTTATCTTTAGTTTTTAGTAACGCTTATAAACCTAATTCATGTTCTTATTTATACTTCTACAAAAAACAGGAAAAGATATTTGCAAATTACAATGTTTTGGTACATTACTGACATTGTTCTCACTAAATTTTTTAAAAATACCTAATTTTCTTAATATAATTGGTATTTATACCAATTACATCCTACCTTACCTACAGGTTAGTAGCTGAAAATAATAATTTTTCTGTGAGTCTGAACACTTTAATATGTAAGAAACACTGTAATAGTAATATAAACAACATTATTATTACTGTGTTTTTAAAAAGCAAAGCATATTTTAAAAAAAACACAATTCAGCATTTTGCTCAACCTTTAGTCTAAACTCGCAGTGTACCTAGATGCTAAGTGCCTAGACTGCCTTCAGGCTGCCAATGCAAAAACTCCTTTTGACATCAATTAGAACAACAGGTATAAACCAAAGATACATATGTTCTAAATTGTGCCAAAACTCTCATCACTCAGCAAATTCTGTACACATGAAAATAAATAGACTGAGAAGAAAAATTAAAAGAACTAGGCCTTTTTATTTTATTTATCTTAGCAAAACTGAAAACTACACTTGTACATGATTTTATGACTTTTTAAAAAGTGAATTAATAACTCAGTGTGAAGCATATTTTATTTGGAACCAAACATTATCACAATGCACATAATATGTAATTCTTCAAAATATACTATTTATACAACACACACAAACAGTTCACTGACATATTAATAAATGTTCCAAAAATAACTAAACACAGTTATACTGTAATAAGTACAACAGAACACTAAGGAAATCTTAAGAGTAACCATTTACAGTATATAAATAAGCCACTAAAGACACAACTAATAAATTGATCATTTAAGAGTTTCTATGCAAACTTCAGGAACTATGATGTAAGCAAGTAAGATTATTGCCAAAATATAAATAATTATATTTGGTCAAGCCCAGGATTCCATCAATTGTAAGGTTTAACTATAATTTTCTGTGCTACTATGAAGAAAAAATTTCTGCCAATTAAACTATGACACAACATCGATTATAAGAGGCATCCTCATTTGAGAAATGCTAATACAGGGGTAAGCATTTTAAAATCAATGAAACACAGTAATGATGAACTAGAATAACATATACTATCAGTTCTATATGTATGCCATTTTTAAATGTGCACATTAAATAATGTGATATAGTATTTTGAATCACTCTAGAATATAACTTGACCTTCTTCTGTTTAGCAACCTAACTCCCATATTATGCTTTCACTCCTTATGGATCTGCTATTACATGAAGTACAGCACATGGAATAAGGTACACATGAAAAAATCATATCTGCCAAAGCTGCAAATAAATTGTTCTGGAAAATTAAACAATAAGCAATCTTGGAATACTGTCCATTACAATGCTTATAGAAGAAATCCTCTGCAATCAGGAATATCTGTGTTTTAATAAGGCTCTGCTACTCACTTATTAGCCATGTGCTTTTGGCCAGCTTTATTAACTTTTTTTTTTTTTTTTTTTTTTTGCGGAACCAGGGATTGAACTCAGGTCCTTGTGCTTGCCAGGCAAGCACTTACTCTACTGAGCCATCTCTCCAGCCCTACTGAGCCATCTCCCTGGCTCTACTGGGCCATTTCCCCAGTCCTATTAACATTTCTAAGCCTGGATTTTTTTCATTCCTGAAAATAGAATTTTTGTTGATGAACTATCTATATGCCTCCCATAAATAAATACTGTGAGATTAAATGTGATATATCAAAATTCTTAAAGCAGCCACGTGTGAAGGCAAACGCCCATAATCCCAGCACTCAAGGTGCTGAGGCAGGAAGACTACTGTGAATTTGAGACCAATGAGAGCTACACAGTAGGTTCAAGTCCAGCCTAAACTATATAGCAAGACTTTGTCTCAAAAAAAAAAAAAAGCAGGGCCAGGGAGATAGCTCAATAGAATAAACGCTTGCCTGGCAAGTGCTAGGTCCTGAGTTCAATCCCCGGTACCAAAAAAAGAAAAAAAAAAAAGAAAAAATTTCACCTAATATGTTTAACAAGTTTCATTCCTTTCTTCTATGTATCGTGCAACTCCACAATTTATACTTTAAAAAAAAAAGCTAATGAATTCTTTTTATTTTTATCTTTTACTTATTTATGTATTTGGTATAGGGTCTGACTACATAGTCAGACTCACAGTTATCCTCCTGTCTCAGCCTCCCCAGTGCTGGGATTACAGATGTGTGCCACTATGCATGGTTTCAGTGGCCAGCATGGTGCAGGGGCGAGCACTATGCAGTACGGGGAATCGAACTCAGGTGCTTGCGCTTGCCAGGCAGGCACTTAAGGCAGCCAAGCTACCTGCCCGACCCCTGTTCATTCCTTACAATAAATTTTAACACAATAGTAACTGAACGAAGACAATGTAGTAAAATACTATTTTTCTTCCACCTCTTAAATTCTTATTAGTATTACTGACTGTAACTACATGGAAGAGGTCCAAGAGACTGAAAGGAAAGGAGAAGGGACAGGGACTAAAGAGATTTAAGGTGTGTCATGTACATGTAACAAATATCTACAATGAAAGTAAACACTGTATGTCATAAATATGAACTAAAATAATAATAATGGTAACATAATAGGTAATATATTAATAATGGGGAAAGAGAATTAGAGATTGAGGAAGAGAGATAGGTGGGGAGTAGAATACTGAAATAGAATCAAGATGTGTATGTACATGTATCTACTCACTAAGATAAATGTAAACTTCACTACAAACATACTAATAAAATATAATTTATTAAAAATGATATTAACTTTATAGCAACAATCCAATAGTAATGTTCTAATTAAGTGGATAATTAGTAGCCAAATAACATAAAAATAACAGATGTTAGATATTCAGGGAAAAAACAAATACAAGAAACAACTGTTAGGACCAGTCAGATAGCTCAGCAGACTAAAGCGCCTGCTAAGGCAGAGCGCAGCAGCCTGGGTTCAATCCCTGGCATGCTCTGCCAGCCCTGCCCCCAGGACAGGCTGAGATGGTGACTGAAACTGGGTGTGGTGGCACGAGCCAGTAATCCCAGTGCCGGGGAGGCTGAAAACAGGAGGATCACTAGGAATCCAATCTACTTAGTGAGACCCTATAGACCCTGTCCTAAATACATTTAAAAAAAAAAAAAAATTGGGGCCAGGGAGATGGCTCAGTAGAATAATATGCCACTTCCCTGGCAAGTGCAAGGGTTTGAGTTTAATTCCCAGTTCCACAAAAACAAAAAAAATTGTTGTTTTTTAAGAAAGCAAATAGTAACATGCATAAAACTACACATGATCAAGCAACCCAAATGTTTTACTACACCTGAAGAAATAGAAGCTAATTAATATTTCTTTTGTTTGTCTTTTTATGACAGCGTCTCACTATGCAGGTCAGACTAGCCTTGAGTTCACTTCGTAGCCCAGCTGATCTTGAACTTGCAACAATCCTCCTACCTCAGCCTCACAAGTGCTGGGATTACAGGTGTGTGCCACCATAGCCAGCTAAAAGCTAATTTATAAAACAACAACAAAATGTAATGTAGAAAACATCTGGAACCAAGAGACTGTGCCATGGATTCACTGTAGGTATGCAATCTACAGTGACATTGTTGTGCATAGGACAGTGGGATATCTGAATTGCTGTATATGGTAGCCAAACTAGACTCCAACCTAGAGATCATTAACTCTCTAAAGCAGCAGTGGAAATATTTCATCCAAATTGTTACATAGGACAAAAGAATATCAATGAATTGGACATAAACCATCAATACCTGATCAATTCAATGTATTTACTGACATTGTTCTGTGCCAGGCCCTGTGCAAGGCACCTGGATGTACAAAGATAATAAGGAACATAATCACAAAAAACAAAAAAAACCTATAAGGGAAGCTATCACTTAATTTAGATTGCAGTGATCTAGCTCTGCCTCTGCAATTATAACTGTTCTACAGGTGAAATCCATAAGTTGAAAAATGGGACAAGATAGCTTATTAGAGTAGATCTAGTTCCTAGATCATATTTTGCTCATTTGGAGAAACGATAAGGGGAAAGAAGTTACTATAAAATAAACATAAACTCTTTGTGCAAAGATAAAAATGTAAAAACATAAAATATAAAGAATTCAAGTTCCTTTATTAGACTAGAAGGCAGCCATTATCAGTATATTATTGTTTTTATTCTTTCCAAATTTTTTTCCTAAATAAAAGTACTTTTTCTTTTTTTTTTTTTGCAGTACCGGGGATTGAACTTAGGACCCTGTGCTTGCCTGGCAAGTGCTCATTCTAATGAGCTACCTCCCAGGCCCAATAAAAGTATTTTAAAAGCAAGTTATATCATGTACAGGTACAAATTCTCTATGATGAACATGAACATTGCATA
>NW_004524714.1:4206954-4245015 GCF_000260255.1 Octodon degus
AGAAAAAAGTACATTAGAATATAATCTGAGTATATTATAGTACTGTTTTAGAAATTGCTTTATAAATTTAATGTACTTAACATTTTCATATTATTGAGTATTCTAATACATAAGCTGTAACTATCTGGAATTCTGTCACATGGTTATAGCATAGTTAAACCAAATCACCCACTGTCAAATATTTCAATTGTTTGTAATTTTGTTCTATCTAGAATAATGCTGCAAATTACAACTCTAAATAACAAAACAATAGATATAGAGAAGTTTATGCCAAGAAACAGATCATTCCAAATAATGAAAGAAAAGAAAAAATAGAATTTCTATTTTGTAACTTCATGTGTACTAATAGATACAGGGTTTGACCAAATCAGTTGCCAACATCACCAAAAACAGAGTACACATTATGTGCCACTTGATATAGACCACAACCCATAGTTTCATATAAACTCTTCTGCAGAGAATAAACAAGCCTGATTCTTACTAACCCTATAAATTCAACCTACATTTTGCAAGAAATGTGAAGAACAGAAGAACGTGTTCATACTATATGATGCAATCAGCAAGTTTTACACTGGAATGTTACAGGACAAACAATACTAATTTTTCAACAAAGGAAAGATATAGAAAATACGTTTTAAAATACTTAATGTATCATCTCTTTTAACAGGTAGATTTTCCTTTTTTTGGCATGTGGTGTAAGCAAAAACATGTACATATGCACTTTTTGCTGAGAAATGAACACAGGGCTTGGTGGGGAATATAATAATTTTATTTGCATGCTGTTATTAAAAAGCAGTCACTAATATATCGGTATAAAAAGTACAGTGACTGGGGCTGCGGAGGTAGTTTGGTGGTCTAAGCGCCTTCCTGGCAAGCTCAAGGACTAGGTTCAATCCCCAGCATTGCATGCTGTACCAGCCCAACCTCCAAGCTTCAGAGTGAGACACCAAATACAAAAAGTACAGTGACTCAGTTATGATGTTTAAGAGCCTTAATTTCTTAATATATAATACATTGAAATATAAGTATATTTCTATAAGTACTATAATATAGTGAAATATTTTAGGTAGAATATATTTTGGATTTACTTCAAAATATATGAAAAGGAGAAAACTGCTGCAGGTAAAATTGAGTAGGAATAGCCTTCAATTGGTCATTTAGAGCTCTAATAATATCTTCTGTGGTATGGCTCAAAATTCACCCAAATACAAATTTAAAAGGAAAGAGAAGGAAAGAGGAAGACTTTGCTGTGGTGACTAACTTTATATATACATATCTTGATAAATATCTTTATTTCCTCAGGATTGCCTCCAATATTTGATAACAAAATCTTTTAAGCCTTCTGAAATATTTCTCTAAAATGACCTGAATATTTGTACCAGTGTACACTCCCACATGTAGTGAGTACAAGTGAGCATTTCCCTAAAAATTCACCAACATAATTGTGTCTTATGTGAATAAACTTTTTATAAGCACCTTTTAGCAATGTTTAAAACCACCTAGATTTAATATGGACACAGGCAGTAACATTTATTTCATAATCTTACATATTACCTGGTACTACTGAATATTCCATGGTATTTCTCTCCCATATATATAATTATTTCTAGATTATAGGAAAATACAACTAAAAAAGCATAGGTAGATGAATAATCATTTCATTTCTAATATCTTTCCTCAATGATATCTTCAACTTTAAAAATCTCAACATTTAAATGCAAAAGGAATTATTCTTTATTTTTACAAACCCTAGAATATATTTAGAAAAAAACAAATTAAGTGAATCAGTTTCACTTTACTGTGAAGTCCTACTGAACAAGTGAAATAATACAACAAAATATTATTTATACATTAACTTTGTCAATGATATCAATATAGAATAGCTGAATCTATGGAAATTTATTTATTTTAATATTTTTCTTTTAAGATACATTATAGTACTTTTGGTCCAGATATACATTCATGTTTTCTTAAGACAAGTATTGTCTTATGTTACTATAACCCAGAAAGAAGCAAACTGAGTGGGAGCAAAGCTTCAGATATTATATACTTACATTTTTAAATCAGGGCAGACACCTGAGACAAAAACTGTCCCCAAAGCTGCCTACAACAGCTACATGCTGGTCACTCTTTCTTGTCAAGGCTGATTTATTGCCTCCTTGCTGTTCAATTTCACATTTTGTCCTCATCATATCCCTGGCTCATGATCATTCTATGCTGACCCTTGTAGGGCAGGCAGGGAATATTGATAAAACAATTATCTGTTAGCCGTTCATTTGATTTTCCATTTCAATTACGGATTGCACGAGGCAAAAGGAAAAAGATTGCATCATTGATTTTTCTACCTTACAACAGTACAGAGTTGCTTTGATGGTTATAAAATGAATGCAACTCAACCATGCTTTTAAAGGTCATATTTTTGTTTTAGTGTATTTTTTTTTCAAAGCTTAATGTATGCAACTATACTTCTACTGCCCTCCAAACCAAGCTAAGATCTTGCCCAGGTAAGAAAAAAATGTAAGTAAAAATGCTTTAAATGAGTCAACCATTTCACAGCTACGTCCATACTACATAGTAAGGGACTTCCTGGTAAAGCATACTGGTAGGAATTTCCAAGGTTTTCTGAGAGACTTAAGTACAGAGCACAAGCAATCCCTTCAAAAGAATCGGGGGGTTGAGGAGGAGCCCACATATCCTGCTTTCTTACTAAAATAGTTACATAGTAATAGTGGTTTGTACAGTTCTCATAATAGGCAAGAAGCAGGGTTTTTTCAAGCATATTATACTACTAACCATAACTATGTTTAAACCTCACCTATGTGAAAGGCTGATAATATGCTATTGCTAGCCAGTGATCCAGGACGGTCACAGTCAGAGAGAAATGGTGCTGAACCTACTAAACTTCATTACGGTTCAGCGAATGGTACAGCTCCAGGGGATGTTCACAGGGCCGACCTTAAGAAAAGTTCAGCCTTTGATCAAGGTTTAGTGTTCCTGGAGTAGCAATGGTACAGGAAAGGTTTTCCATTTTCTGTGCCATAAGGTGCCGGTGTTGATCTTCTTAAAGCCCCAGAGTTTTCTTCTAAGACTGGATTACACTCAGCAATTAAGGTAATGAACTAGCGGAGGTAACAAAGCATAATGATCTCTTTTGTCCTTTGAATTCTTATGAACTCCACTCATTCACAATAGTCTGGCATGCAAAGCTTTTTCAAACCTTGTACTGCTTAAAACTATGTAAAAATGATTACTTCCATTATGCCTTCATGGTTTGACATTTTTAATTTAAACACCTGTAATATTTAAGCATACTTTTCAGAACCAAAATACCCACTCAAAGAATGCTAGCTTACATTCTGGTAATATTTTGACATTCTATATAGTATATTTTAGTGCCTGAAAAGATAATGTCATGAATCCATTACAAATATATCAAAATGTATATACATAAGGCTTATTCTTGGTTTTTTGTTTTTAAACACTAGGATTTTTTAAAAGGGTGACATTCTGTTAGAAATAGTCACTTATGTAGAGCTTGTTGCCTGTGTTAGCACTCTTCAAATTCAATGTAACTCAAAACAGAAAAGGAAAAAACAAAAATTTAAATTACATTAGAAAACTTCTTTTAAAATACTCTTTAAATTATATTTAATGTGTTTTTTTTTCTAACTGAAAACCTCTTTTGCAGATCTTTTTATGCAGAAATTACATTTTCTAAAATTTATTGTCACTTAATCTTATTTTATAAATGAAAAAACAAAAACATCTGGGCACTATTTTTTACATTTTCTCAAATCTTTGCATGTTATAAACCTTCACCATTGCAGATTTTGCTGCTCTCTGATCTTTCATCTTAACACATTTCCAGCCCCAAATTTCACTTCAATCTCACCTCATCTCTCCATACTACATTAACCCCTGGCAATTGCCTTCCAAATGACCCCATTAAGCTGTAATTGCCTCAGCAGGCCTGCACTTTCGCTTGTAATTCTGTACCTCTCATCTCCCAGACGTTCTCTCAGCATCATTTCATGTTCTGGCTCCCTTCACTGAGCTCAGCTTATGACCTCGCTGCACCATGGCCGAAATGACTACTAAAAGCATAACAGAGACGGAATTCCATTACTTATTTTTAAAAGTTCTCTGGTGCCCTAATGTAATATTCTTTCGGGACTGTTGTCAAGGATACCAAGCACCGGCCATTAAAACCTTTTGTTTTCCAAGGCATTCCGTCTTTTATTAATAAATAAAGATAAAGATAATGTGCATCCAGCGGATGGAAAGTCACGGTATGTTTGCAATTTTCTCTTTCTGTTCCAACCTTATTTTGCCCATTATGGTTAAGAACTATAGATAATAGGAAAAGGCCTTTTTAAAATTCTCCACATGCCCCATATAATCATACCAGACCCAAAATAATATAGGTAAGAATTAACATATATATATGTGTACATATATATGTACAAGCCATAGCCTTGAGAACCAAAATCTTATGTAAATTACATACTCTTTCACATTTAAGCAATCAAATGGAAACATTTAAGATATTAGTTTAGAAACAAAATTTGCAATCATTCCATGTTAGAATGTCAGTCTCTTATGAGTAAATGAAATTCCCAATGGGCAGTCTCAGAACAAAACTAACAAGGAAAACATTATTAAATTTCCCAGCTAGGTCTGTGGATATTTTAAGGACTGTATTCACAGAGAAGGGGTGTAAGTGGGCTTAATGTTTTAGGATTAGAAAACTAAATAAGTCAATCAGTACTATAAAAAGTGAAAAGGTCAGATTTCTCTATCATGAAAGCCAAGGACAGCTCAGAAAAACTGAGTACAAAGCCAGAATTGACATAAAAATAGAAGAGCTGATTTTTGTGCACAAAAAAACCCCTTTTTCCACCATAAACAGATAATGAAGATTTGAACAGCAATTGCAAAAAATCCAAATGCAAAGCAAGTTCCAATATATACAAAACAAGAAAACAAAACACTAGAAATATAAAGCTTTCACAAAAACAATATAATCAAAAAGGTCAAGTAGGAAGCAAACTCCACAAAATTGGGTATGGACGAAGCCCACAAGCAAGCCTTCAAATGGTAGTTTGCCTGCAAAAGAACCCTGGCAATTAATACTCATAATCTTGGATCAGTATGGATCTGTTTTACTCTAAACTTCAACTGCTGTGGCCTAAAAACTGACCGGTGCATTTCTCTAGTTCTCCCTTACCAATGAACACCATTAAGCTAATACACCCTGCTAAGTGCCCCCGAAAAACATTTTTTTTTAAACTGAAGCTGCTATTTTCTGAATTAGATCACATTAAGTGCAAAATGCAAACACTGGATGTATAGATTTCTCTTTACTAGAAGGCTAAGAAGGACTGAATGGAAAGTGGTGAATTCTTTTATGCATGTAATAGTTCAGAAAACTGATATGATGTCAACATGAATGTGTTTTACAATAAAATTGGGTGTCAGAGCCAGAATGGATTCACTGTCTCTGCAGGCCAGAGCACAGCTACTGTTGCCTAGAATTGAGTAAAGTTGTCAACTGAACTGATGTTTAGTTTCAGTAAGATGGCCTGCAAGAAAGGAGCTAGTACATGGGAACTCACTGAAGCAACTTTTTGCTTTAAGAATGGCTTACATTTCTAACCCCATCTTAAGGAGGTCAGTTACTTCGTCATTTAAAGGCAGAAGATAAATTGATAATCAAAACAGGAGATATAAGTGAAAGTTTTCAAAATTAGAAATTAAGATACAGTATAAGAAATATATGTCTTCTGAGTTATTAATGTCTCATATAATCATCTCATATTTCAGACTGGTTATTGTCTTTTTTTGTGTGTCATTTCCTGAAACTGTTACTTATTTTTTGGCAGTTATCGTCTTTTACTCAATTTTTTCATATGTAATAAAAATATCACTGAAAAGCAAACTTCCTGAGTGCAAACTATTTCTACTGTTCTGTTTAAAGATTTCAACATAAACCAATTCTACAGTTTAGTCAATATGTTACTGAAATCAACTCCAATACACAGAACAATTAACAGATCAACTTAATCTCCCTGGATTTTTTCATTTTTCTTTCTTTTTTTTTTTTTTTTGGTACAGGGAATCATACTCAGGACCTGACTTGTCAGGCAGGCACTGTCCCACTGAGCTATAGCCCACTCCCTTGATTCTTTAACAGGACAATCAATTCTGCCTAAAATAAGCACTATTCACTCAACAGCATTTCAAACAAAAGCTAGGTGTGTTTATGAAAGGCACAAGCTCAAGACCAAACAAGTCATACAAGAGTAGAGCTAGACTCCTGAGATTTCTCTCTCCTGTCTTCCCTGTCACTGAACAAACTGAGGTAAGACAAGACTCCAGGGATGAAACAGCAAAGACGAAAAAAAGTAGAGTGGTTAAAAATGTCCTGTTGCAACAGTTACGTACATAAAAAATCCAGCCATGCATTTCTCTAGTACCTGCCATATCACAAAACTAAGGCAAAAAAAAAAACAACCCAGCATCTAGGGGGTGCTAGACCAGCACAAACAGGAGAATCACCGATTACACCTCTACCCTCACAAACCAAGCATTACCAAGTCTAATTTTAAAAACACTGCCACAGAATACGAGTTTACAACATGAGATTTAATTAATGATCAGTATTCAATTATTCAGATGGTTTAGGATCGAAGGCTATGGGTTTAGAATTTAGATAAAACTTGGTAACAAATCTAAGATCCACTACTTAATGACCCAGTTATCTAGGCCAATTTATTTAGCCACTCTGGACCTGTTTCTTCATCTGAAAAACAGAAATAATCAAACAAATACAGTAAATTTACATAAAGAATTGGCAGTCCCTAATACATGGTGAATCCTAATAAATGTTAGCATATTATAATCTAACAATTTCTAAATAATAAGACAGCTAGATACCACAAAATGAGCTAGTCTGGACAACAGAAATCAAAAGATTGAGATTTTCCAGAGACATAACTAAAAAACTTAAATAAATGACAGTTAAACTAAATAAATATAAATGATATATATAAATGATATAAATAAATATAAATGGCCAGAAGAAAATAATAATAATAAATATAAATGGTAAATAAAGTAAATACCTCCATAAAAGAGATATTTTTTGAGTTCAAACCTTTCACCTCCTACTCTTTAAAATGTCCCTTTCATATCAATTCAATGAGAATGATGTTAAAAAATAAGAGAAAGGGCAAAGAAATAATCCTGTAATAGAAATATTTCCATGTCATTGTCCTTTACATATAACCTCCTAAGAAGCCATAAAGTGTGTGTGTGTGTGTGTGTGTGTGTGTGTGCATTTTTTTCTTTTCTTTTTTTTTTATAGTACCAGGGATCAAACTCAGGACCTTGTACTTGCCAGACAAGCACTTATTCCACTGAGCTATCTCCCTAGTCCCCCTATAAAGTATATTTTAAAGTAAAAAAAAAATGGTATTGGAAGTTACAGACTACTACTATTATACCAAGATCAAGGAGCTAAGAAAGAAAAAATGGCTAGTTCTTTAAAGAAAAGGAAGCAAAACACAGTTAGAGGGTTAGTTATCACTAAGAGATTTTGGAATGTGTGTTACGAGTCACTAATAAAACTCTAGAAGCAAATAATAATAATAATAATAATAATAATAATAATAATAATAAAAGCTAACCAAGAGCCAAGGATGCAGTTCAGCTGCATAGGAAATGCCTGACAAACATGTGACCCTGAGTTCAATGCCCAGTACAAAAAAAAAGCCAACCAGAAAAGGTCAGAAAAAAAGATGTTACTTGTTATTACACATAGCTAACTGCTAAAAAGCCAACACAGATAGGATAGCATGTTCGCATTTCATTAGAAGAATACCATTAAATAAATTCATCATAAGTGACATCTAAAGCAAAATGGACACATTTCCAGTGTTCAGCAGAGGTGGGGCAGGGCACAAAAAAATTCCACCCTGGAAAAATTCCTTTTATTCCAAAATTATTTCCCTCCATAGAAAAATTTTCTGAAAGACAGAAACAGCAACATAGAATTAGACTAGTCACTATTCTTTATCTTCACTACTTCCTTTACTGTTTAAAATAAAAAGCCAAAGACAAATCAGTAACACAAAAAGCATAAAAACAATCCCTCTATTGATGCTCACATTTACAAAAAAGGCAGCTGAACAGTATACTGGCCAAAGTGCTCCCTGCAGCCCAGAAATGAGCACCACAAGCCTGACAAATAATACAAGACTGCACTGGTCTATTAGTTTGTGTCTTATACCAAGAATTTTATGCCAGCAAAATACTTCAAAATGGAGCATAAATGTATTAGATGTCAGGGGTTCATTAGCTCAATTTTATAAACAGGAAAGTCAAAGAAAAAAATAATACTGCAAAGTCTAAGAAACATATGCCAATGTTTCCCATTCCCTTTCTTTAATCTTTGATTTCTTATCGTCCATACACTATATATACATGGATATTATGTAGTCATCTAAAACATGGGGTTTTTTGGGGGGAAGAGGGTTGGAGTTTTTTGTTTGTTGTTGAGACAGAGTTTCACTATACAGTTCAGGGTGGCTTTGAACTCACAGCAATCCTCCTGCCTCAGCCTCATGAGTGTTGGGGTTATAGGAATGTACCACCACACTTAGTTTAGTCAACTAAAACTAAACGTTCAAACATCTTCTTTACCTCTCATATCAAAGTCAACAGAACTAGTATGCTCTTTGGTTTCCAAGCTTTTAACCTCCCCACAAATCTTTGATTTTTGTTTCTCCCAACCTCATTAATCCTTCTTAACTTTTATTGTGAAGAAATTACATCACTTAATCTAGCAAAACTGGAGTTTATATTCTAGCTATTTGGTAACTAGTGCTTGCCTCTAACTTCAACCCTTCCATTGATCCTTCACTTCCTAGTATCTGATTTTCGGGCTAGGGAGATAGCTCAGCAGCTTGAGTGCCTGCCTGGCAAGCGCAAGGTCCCAAGTTCAGTCCTTGGTACTGCATGCCATGCTGGCTTTGCTGACCCCAAAACCAAGCATAGTGGCACACACCTGTAATCCCAGTGCTGGGGAGGCTAAGACAGGAGGATCACTATGAGTCTGAACTGCATTGTGAGACCCTGTATCAATAAAATTAAAAAAAAAACAGAATCTGATTTTCCAAGAATTACTCATTTCACCCTTTGACTAAAACAGATACAGAGTATCAATAAATCCATATTTGTTGAGCATCTATCACATTTTAAGAATACCTAATATATTTTCTTATTAGCATTCAATGTCACTGAAGTTACAAGTGAGGGTTAAGGGCAGATATTAAATATTTATATTACAGAATTATTTGTTCTCTGAATTTCTTTGTAACTGAATAACCTATAGACTTAAAAAAATAACAAATCTGAATCTGAATATAGTTTTCTTTATTACCATGTTGCTTCTAGATTCCTTAAGATTAAATTTATGAGAATCGATGAATTCTTACCACAAAATTATCAGTAATAGTAACACATCTATCAAGCATTTCCTGTATGCAGACATCCAGATGTATGCTTTTGTGCATGCTTGCTTTTAATCCTCACAGTTCATGCAGTAAACACCATAATTATCTCCAGTGACCCAGAAAGTTTATGAAGTTACTAAGTTCCTTCCTCAAGGCACTTAGATATAACAGGGAGACTAATATGGGACTGTAGGATACTTCTCTCACAGTCTCTTCTGTGATGAGTATTAAGCACCACCAATGATCCTCGTCTTAACCTGCCACTTTCACTTTTTCCTCCACATTAGCAAAAATTCGTATCAATTCCCTAGAAACTTTAATAACTAATACCTCAAAAAAAATCTTTCCTTTCTGCCTCAAAATTCCACTTTATTCTTTTTATCTTATATAAAAGTCTACTTTACTCTTTTTATCTTATAAAACCTTCCTAGATAAGTGCCATACCTGCTAGTCTACACCTAGAGTACCAGCCATCATCTCTCCAAATGTTCCATACTTTTGTACAAAGAGTTAGTAATCAATGTGTATATTTTTACCACTGACATTAGGAGATACGGCTGGGGGTGTGGCTCAGTGGTAAAGTTCTTTCCTTGTATGCACAAGGTCTTGGGTTTGATCCTCAGCACACACACATGAAAAAGAGACAGATTAGCAGAAACTAATTTAATCTCATTAAAGTCAAAGAACAGAAAGTTGCAGTGCTAACAATCAATTAACAATCCACGTAGACGTAACTTGGTCAAATCCTATGAAAATGATTTGCAGGAGAATTTTCATATAGCTGCAAAGTACATCATCCTAGCTTTTCCTATGTATGTTACAAACTTGAACTACCAAAACACACCTACAATTCCTGTTGATATCAAGGAGTGCAACCTGAGTAGTTTGTAGTTGGGTGTATATTATAATCATTGATATTGCCTGCAATGATTTCCTTAAAAATGTGAAAGTAAAAACCTGTCAAAATGGTCTTAGACAATAAAGGAAAAAAAAAAGAAGAAAAGGATGGCACTCTGTTATTCTTCACAGTACTAAATACATGCGACAAATTAGAATGTTTCCATCTACAGTTCAACTTAACAATTCAGTCACAACAAAAGTAAAATTGTAACAAGTTACAGGTTTTTTTTTTAATCTATCAGATTGACAAAAATGGATCAACATAACAATGTGATGAAATAGAGTATAGACTAAACTGTTATAAACTGCTGGTGGGAATGTAATTACATTTGCAGTGTGGTGGTGGTGATCTTTGGTTGTCATTTTTGGCAAACATCAATGAAGAAGATTCTTGAAATAATAAATATTTTGGAAAACAAGCTGAAGAGAAGTTCAAAATGGCCTCATATTCACCTCAATTATTGTCATTTAAATTGCTCTTACAGTATATTTTAACATTTTTTATTACATGGTCACATAACTCAACATACAAAAAGTACAATTCCTTCCAATTCCTGAATTCAAACACTGTTCTTTTCTAGGAGCAAATTGTATCACATGTTTTTTCTGCATCCATGTGAATATTATGCATCTATTTACACAAACATTACACAGAAAAGTATGTATTTCTACTATATTTCTTGCTTCTGATAATATAACATATACATATCATTATGTATCTTAATATTCTTACTCAATATATCTTAGATATTACTTTTATATTAGTGCACATAGCCATCTTCCCTTTCATTGGTTGTATAATATTACAGGAAATAAAAGTAACATAATTTAAGTCCCTCCCCATTATTCAACATTTAACTTGTTGCCCAGTTTATATTCCTGTAACCAATACTGCAAGCATCTTTGAACACATCTAACATTTCTCACATGCAAATGAATATGAAGGCTAATTACAAGAACTACAATCAACCAGTTATAAGCATTTAAAATTTGTACAGTTATCGCCAAACTTCCTTCAAAGTAAGACTGTACCAATTTACATTCCCACCAGCAATTCATAACAGTTTAGTCTATACTGTTTCATCACATTGTTATGTTGATCCATCTTTGCCAATCTTAAAAGAAAATGATAGCTTGTTACAATTTTACTTTTGTTGTGACTCTTGTTAAGCTGACAGGGTGAGTGGGTAAGACTGTGAGCTTTGGGTCACCTCTTGGCTCTACCATTCACCTGGGCTCTGCAGGTGCACACTGACTCTCACCTGTCTGTCTCTACTCCCTCTTGAGTTAAAAGACGATCATAGCACTACATTTCCAAATATTTTTGTGAGAATTACAAATAAGATGCCTAGAATTACGCCTGTCACATAAATAATAAATGATACTTATTTTAATCTTATTTTAAGATGAACTTTTCTCTTTCATGTTTGACTTATTTCATAAAGCCTCTTCTGTGATCTTTTCATAACTTTTATTAGAATTTAGAATATAAGAAATGCTATAAATGATTGAAAAACAACAAACACTAGAAAAATATGTAAAAATGTAAAATTTCACAAAACAGTTAAAACAATTAATTAATCCATTAGAAGTCTTATCCATCATCAAACCACTGTATCACCTTTAAAACATCTTGAAAAGCTGCACTTTTGGTGAGGTTTTGGTTCGCCTGTTCCCTCTCTAGCTATGATTTTAAGTCTCCCCTCATATTTCTTCTCTCATTGAAAGCTTTCCACACTACTCTTTCTAAAGCCTTCCTCTAACCCTGGTAAATGCTTCACAACATTACACAGAAATAGATTATTCAATTTATCCTAAGTACTGATCCATATAGTCTTTTGCAATATACTGGTCAACAGGGTTCACTGCACCTGTAAGAATTTCTAGCTCACACAAAACAGGCAGTATTTATCCACTTGAAAATATTGTTAAAAGTTAAACTACAGCTGAAACCCTCACATAAAGAGAAATACAAAATGGTACAGCTACTTTGAAAAAAATAAGTATCATATGATCTAACAACTCTGTTTGGAGGTACTATATATACACCAAATAATACTGGAAACACATGCTCACACAAAAATGTATTCCCAAATATTCCTAATAGCATTACTCAAAAGGCCAAAAAAAATAGAAATAAGCCAATATCCATTAATTGATGTATAGCTAAATAAAACACCAAACAATAGAAAATTATTCAGCAATAAAAATAAATGCAGGACTGGAAAAATCCTATAGTGCTAATATTTGATACTACATAAAGGAAGCCAATAACAAAGCTATATATTGTACCTATAGAGTCAAAAAATAGGGATCCAGGGAGATGGCTCAGTGGAATAAGTGCTTGCCTGGCAAGCACAGGGGCCTGAGTTCAATCCCTAGTTCCGAAAAAAAAAAAAAAAAAGTCAGAAAATAAATTAGTAGTTGCCTAGGCCTGGGGCTGTGGGATGAAAGTTGGTGAGAGAAACAGGGAAATGACTGCCATTGAGTTGAGAGGAGTGATGAAAATATAAAATGGATTATTAGGCTGGGGAGATAGCTCAGAGGGACAAGTGCCTGCCTGGCAAATGCAAGTTTGATCCCTAGTACTGGGGGAGGGGAGGAGGGGATGGATTGTTATACAATTCCCTGAAAATGGTAAAAACCTGAATTATCCATCTTAAGAGGATGGATGTAAGAGTATGCCAATTATATGCTAATAAAGAACCCAGTGGGATCTACAGACTCAAAAAACCCTTTCATTTTAGAGACTCCTTTGCTCTAGGATTTTGTTTAACACTTCTAATCTTCTACTCAGTAATCAGTTTTTTAAATCTAAAAACTAAACAACTAAGAATTGACAAAAACACACAGTAAATTCCACAGTTATGCTTTACGTATTTTAGCTAGATGTGCTGATGCATGCCTATAATTCCAGCTCTTGGGAAACTGAAACCAGAGGAACTTGTTTGAGGTCAGCCTGGGCTACTTAGTGAGTTCAAGGCCACCATGAACTACATAGTGAGACCCTCAAAACATAAACACATACACACACACACACACACACACACACACACACAGAGTTAAATTCAGCAAAACAAACTGAATGTTGATGTTTTACACCTCAAAGAATAGAAATATTTTGCTGGAATTAAAACATGCAAATGGTGAAAAAGGATGGTGAAAGGAAGGGGGAAAAATATCTTTCTTTGAACTGCTAAAACCATTCTATTGCCTTAAATGATTGCCAGTTCATTAATAATCTATTTTATTTTCCTTTTAGTCTCCAAAGCAGTGGCCAATCTAGACCTATAATCACTTATTTTGTTATGAACAAAACTCTCCTTACAAACTTTATCTCTAGGGGAAGGGGAGATGGCTCAGTGGAATAAGCGCTTACCTGGCAAGCGCAAGGGCCTGAGTTCAATCCCCAGTTCCGCCAAAAAAAAAAGTCTCTATGTAACAGTCCAAACTTCATCTCTAGCAGATATTGGATGAGATGTACATGAGCTCTTTCTCTAGAAACAGCATTGCTTCTTAAGATAATACTAAAGACAATAAGAAGGCACAAGGAAAAACCAAACTTGGAGGAACAATGCTGATAGATGTCTAACAGGACTGTATTTTAACTATCCAACACCATTCTTCAATTTTCCAGTAACCTGGAACTCACATAGATATTTTTAGTAGCCTACAGTTCATCTTCATTGTCATCCTCTATTTTTTAAGATACTGTTTTAGAAAATAAAGACATTTTGAAGCTATGCATTGTTAAGCGTTTGTTTCATTTTTTTTCCTACTACAGAAGAATGAAACCTAGGGATGTTCTACCACTAAGTTATATTTCCAGCCTTTTTTTTACTTTTGAGACTGGATCTAAGTTACTTAAGCAGAACTCAAACTTGCAATCCTTCTGCTTTGACCTAAGTCCTGGAGTGATAGGTATGCATCACTGAACTTGGTTTACAAATTCTTTAGGACCATCAATCTGAGTTTAGTAAACGCTGACGTGTGCTTTACACCCTCAATCTACAACTTCTTAAAACGTTCTACAAGTGGAGAAAAACTACGTCACAAAGAGTTCTTATACAGTAACCAGTGTAAACAGAAAAGGAACGGCACAGGACTTCAAATCAAATACACCCCTAACTAAGTCCAGCTCTATCACTTGTTGGCCATGTAATCTTATACAAATTAATGATCTTTGCACATTAATTTTGTATATTTTGTAACCTATGAAATTAGGACAATGTAAATTTATGGTAGTATTATAAGGACTCAGCAAGATACTGTAATTTTTTCACTACCAGTAGATTCTTCGCTGAGAGAAAGTTCAGTACAAATTTCTGCTCTTTATTTGTTCCTTTCCTTAATTATACTTCAATTAGTAGCACCCAGGATAAAGCTCAGAAGAAATTTTTCATAAGCCACATTGTATGCTAGAATATCATACAGTTAATATCACAGTGTTTAAAATTACCCAGATACTGGGAATAAAAATATATTAATATGGATTTGTTCCAAATCTCACCAAATTGCCCTCAAAAACCCAGACAGAATAATCAAGGAAGAATAAGTCTATGGGTAACATTCTTTGCAAAGGTAGGGTACAGGAAATCTCTATAAACCCTAGTGTTTAGGTAGGCATAACCCAAACATCTATGAGCATCACAACTCATTATCAGCAGCTACATGCAGTAATAATGTCAAAGAAAAGTACGAAAGGGTCTTACCAGGCAAGGAACACGAAGCTCATAATATGAATCTCATCCAAAGAAAAAAGGACGAACAGTCAAATCCTAGGCCAGGGGTGGTAATCCTATGGCACAGGTGACTCAGTGGGCTGTTTGTTATCACTGAAAGCTCTAAAAGGTTCACAATTTCTGTCCTCAGCAAATGAACCTAACAACTACTTGACTGGAAGAATGCCATTCCAGTTACATGTTATAGGAGAAAACAATCCTATAATATGATCTTTTTTTTGGGGGGGGAGGGTGTTGTTCTGGAAATTGAACTCAGGACCTTGCACTTGCCAGGCAGGCACTTGTGCCACTGAGCTATATCCCCAGCCCAGAGAAAACAATCCTAAACACTGTAAAGTGACAGAACTGTCTATCAGATTACACTAACTGGTCTGTACATGTTCAGTGAGACATAATCTAAAAATTGCAGAAACTGTAAAAAAAGATTTAACTTCATCCAGTAGTCTATTGTTATCTGAAACCACTGTGGATATAATACAGAATAAAGCAAATAAGTTTGTTGATTTTGTTAGGACTTAAAACTTTAACATAAAAAGGATCAAAGTATAGAATCTAAGAAGAACCCGACAATCTTACAATCGAGTTACCAATGGAAACACATTTTTCTCTCACTCTTCCAGAAAACTTACATCTTAGTAGCAACAAGTAAGCTTAAGTTCTACACTGTGATTTTTACATATTATTCTTCAATTTAAAAACAACAACAAAAAAAACCCAGCTCTGTGGAAAAATGCCAGAATTCAGGTCTGACTCAAGATGAGCCTAGTAAATTGTGCTGTGCCAGAAAGTAAGAAACTATTAAAAAGAAAAAGCAGAAGCTATAAAAGCTAATAATGGAGTCTTGTCATAAAGACACAGAAGCCAGCTTGAAGAGGTTCCCACTGGACAAATATAGGATAATTTCAATATCAAAAAGTATAATGCCTGCATCTGATTAAAACACTGCACATACAACAAATCTAAGACTTCATAAAAACTACTTTTAAAAAGAAGAAAAACATTTCAAAAATTACACACCACTGGGGAAAACTAAGGTACTACCATACCTCATTACTCTGGAAATTAATAGTTGAAGGAAAAGAATTAAACACTTCATACTAACATTCTAGTATGAATTGTATTTCAGGGTAACCAAATAGCTCTAGAGAATGGAATAAAGCTCTTTTAAAGAGTACTGGTTAATAAATGCAGAAAGAATATAATTGGAAATAACTATTTTCAACTGCTAAGAAATTTAGTAATTCAAGTGCTAGTGATGCATGGACAGTAAAAGCGTTAGATGAGATAATAAGAAAGAAGGACTCGATGATAAGTAATAAGGCTGGCACTATCCAAATCCACTGGTCAGTTTTAGCACTATACAAAGACAACCTAATATTATTGACGATTCAATGCAATATAAATCCAATACAGCATTTAGATGTAACTTCAAGTCTAAAGAGTAATTCAAGGAATAGAGGCATAAATTAAATATTGCCAGGAGGAAAATAATCAGTAATATCCAGAATACGAAGCATTCTAGGATAGCCATTCTGTCTTCACTGTTCAATGCATCAATGGTATATGAAAAAAGAGGTGAGAGACAGGAAGAGAGGTGAGTTATTGTTTGAGACACTCAGGGATCCCAACAGTAGGGCACTATGATGTGTGCCTGTAATCCCAGCTATGCAGTAGGTGGAAGCAGTAAAATCTCAGATTATAAGCCAGCTGGGAAAGCCTAGTAAGACTCTTATCTCAAAAAATAGAATCCTAACAACCAAACGGAGCAGACATTTTTGCAGCTTGATTCAACTTTAAAAATCTGCATTTTAAATAGATCTGTATTTTCTCAAAGAATCTTAGATCTGAGTAGATATTAAATATATGACTTTTTAAAGTCTTGCTAATTGAATTTAATTTTGTGAAATGTGGTAGTGAAATAGATTTATATAAGAAAGGAAATGGATTTGCTAATATAAATTTAAGTATTAAGGGATGAAATCACACGTCTAGAATTCACTGTAAAATAGAGGAACAAGGTAAAGAAATGCAAAGAAAGTACAAAATATTGGTAATTAAAGTGGGTTACATAGTTGGTCATTCTACTTTTTTGTATGTTTAGAAATCACTATAACTCTGGAGGGTTAACAACCTAAATTTGCAGACCAAAATTAGAGAAAAAGGAGGGCCACAAGGAAAGCCAACATTTTGGCCCTAGCCTTCCAAGGTCAATTAAGACTCAGGACATATGAGATCTTGTATTATAAACATCATGTAACTCGGTAGTGTCCCAAATTTTCTGATCAAGGAAATTATGGGGCCAAAGAGGAAAGTGATCGATGATATAGAGTGTGCCTAAGGAGAGTCACATGGAGAGAAAACATTCTCTCAGGCTTTCACAGGGAGCACATTGGCCAAGCAATGCCCGTGACTCATCCACATGACTGACACTGACAAAGAATCTACAATCTGAGGTACAGGGTCTCAGGATAAATCCTAAGGGGATTTGACTAACCTTATCAGACCCAAAAGCTACAACTCTTATTGCATAGGTCCTGCTTTATCTTGGTCTTAACCATCCAGCAGAAAAGTATAAAAACGAAGTATAAAAGAAGTAAAGCCATGGTGTTATGTTGAGCTGTAGGGGACTCAGGTCAACAATTTGTGACACTGAGTCAGTCAAGCAGAAGACCCAATACTATTATGGATTACTGGACTCTTTTAGAATATTTTGCTGAGTTAACATACCTATAATATTCAAATGACAGAACGAAACAAAAAAGGGGATATATAAATGAATATCCATTTTGTATCTGTGTATTCAAAATGGTTAGGATATATAGCTACATTCTCTTAATGAATAGAAAGATTTGTTGTAATAGTGTTTGTAAATAGGATATCATGTCTGCATCTTGTACAGCAAATAACCACTAGGAAGACAGTATGCAATGTATTATGTCCTACCAATTTGATTTGAAACTGTCTCATTGTTATTTGTCTCTCAATAAAATAATGGAAAAAAAAAAAAAAGAAATCGCTATGATTGGGCCAGGGAGATGGCTCAATAGAATAAGTGCTTCCCTGGCAAGCGCAAGTACCCGAGTTCAATCCCCAATTCCGAAAAAAAGAAAAGAAAAAGAGAAAGAAAAAATGAAAGAAAAGAAAAAAATAAATCGCTATAATTAAAAATTAATCATATAAGCCACTGAGCACAAATTAATAAAATTTTCAACTCTAAAATCAAACTACTAGGATCTAAAGCCAAACTCGATCATTTATCAATTGTGTGAATTAGGTAAGTTATTTAACTTCTTTAAGCACTGTTCTTTCTATTCATTAAGGAAATAGTATCATCACTTACTAAGTTTAAGTGAGATGATATATTTAAAGCAGAAAAAATGTGTGTAGAACATGAAGAGGCCAGTAAATATCAGCACAGTCATCATTACTATTAATGTTATGATTATTAGTTGTTTTAATGAAGGTCCTAGCCAAGGCTCCTATATTGCTCTTTATGTAAAAAGGTCTTGTTTACATTGTTTATCAAAACTATTTATTTTAAAGAGTATTCAAAAATACAAATACAAAATACCTACAAATAACTGTTTACTCCTTTTCTCTCATTCAGCTTTTCACAATAAGTCCAAATATACTATCACCAATGTTAGCAGCAATGATCCTGTACTTAAAATTTTATGCTGCTCTTCAATTAAATCTAGCAGATACAAATGTTATCAATTTTATCTATAATTTTTCATATGTGGTTTACATTTAAATTCTTTAAAAATCATAGGCATGGCAAATCTAATACACATATAATCTTTTTTAAAAAACACTAGCATTTTCTACTTTCTAAACAAAATCAGTGGAATGTTCATGTTACATGTTTTATGTGACATAAAATATCCCTTTCGTAAATAAAAAATTATAGTGAAGTCTACAGAGCTGAGGCCACTGATAAATTTTTCCTTTCACTTTTAATCAGGCTTCCGGTTGTAAGAGCTCAGCAGACAGTGACGCGAGACACTGCCTCCCAACTTCGGTTCACCTTTGCAGTTCCACAAGGGACACCATGTCAAGATTGTTCAGCTTTTTTGATGAGTGCTGCGTGGGTAACTAATGTGTAAATGCAGATATGTATAGAAAACATTTTTGACAGTGATGTATTGCAACTGGTTCCAGATGTCGGTGAGGGATGCTTGGCCAGGCATCTGGGGCTCCACTGCCACAGAGCAGTACTAGGACCAAACCAGTCTTCAAGATTATGACACTTCAATTAGTCTTCCTAAAAGAACTGCTTTTTAAAACTTTATTTCTCTTATTTCAAGAACACACTAAAATATTTCTACCTTATTGCTCTTTTAATAGTCTGACTTTTAAAAGAAAACTTCAAAGCAAATACTAGAAGATCAAAAATATTTTAATTAATTTTCATGTTTTACAATATAATTTCAACTAAATTGCACCAAAACTTAAATATGTACAAAGGTTTATGCAGTCCCTGGTTTAAGAAGTATATGGTAAGACTATTCATCTAATACTGACAATTCTAAAACAGAATGTCATCATCAATACAGGATGTATGTCATAAAAATTTTTCAGTCAAAACAAGTTTATTTTCTTGTCTTTTGCTGTCTATTCATTTCAAAAGTGTATTGCCATTCCCACTGACTTTAGAAAGTAGATGATAAATTTTATGATGATATATTTCCTAAATAAAAGCTGGGCCAACAAGCATGTAAATAAAAAAAACTTCTAGTCCACTAACTAATGAAATGCAAAAAGATGTATATAACACTTCCAAAGTGAAAATACATTATTATAATCTTGCAATGAATAGCCCTTAACCTTTGTAATTGATAAAGTTGCACTTTGCACATGAAAAATATTGTAGTACAGCTCCAATATAAGCATTTGGCCTAATGGGAATTTTTTCAAACAACCTGTCTGTCTCTCTCTTCTTTCAGTACCAAACTCCCAGCTCCAATCAAAAAAATTCTCAGGGGATCACCTACAGCTACATTCTTGCCATGTGGTTTTGATATAAGGCATTTTGTCATTGATAGGGGAACTACTAGGAAGCAATGTGTTCTGTTTATTCTAGAACAAAAAAGGTGACTTACATTACTGATTTTCAATTTCAAACCAAAGATTGGGAAATATTTTTAATAGGAATAAAAGGCAAACAAATCTGTCAGAATGATGTTTAGCACTCTATGTTCCTTTTGAGTTTCTAACAAAGATTCCAAATGTATTAGAAAACTTTTAATCTGTGAGAACCTTGCAATCAATAACTTCATATTATAAATAAATTGTTTAACTGTAGTCCAAATTTACTATGCTTGGTTTAGAATGACTTGATATACTGGGATGAAAAATAGTTTTAAAAACTGACTAATCTTATTTTCTCAGTGAATCATCAAATTTATTTCCAACCTTGTATATAAAAGATCAACAAATAAAATTTTATGATAGGCTTAGAATATATTTAAGAATGGTACAGATAGCAGAAGAACTGTGAAGTATGATAGCAGAAGAACTGTGAAGTATTTACTCCTACCTCTTTTTTAAAGGGCACTGTTATAACAAATTTTCTGCGACCAAGTCCTATCCTAAAACATATAGTTTTGATTCTGGGTTTTTTGTTGTTGTTTTGCTTTGTTTTGATGTTCAGTAGTGGAGACTAAACCCAAAGCCTTCACTGTGTTACCTCCCCAGCCCTTTCAAAAATTTCTTATTTTATGTTTAATAAAAATAAATATAGGGGGCTGGGGAGATGGCTCAGTGGAATAAGCACTTCCTTGGCAAGCACAAGGGCCTGAGTTCAATCCCCGGTCCCACCCAAAAATAAATAAATAAAGCTTACATAATATTTGCACAGAAGCCATTAATTATCCAGAAAATTTGGCAAATTTGTCTAGATAATACAACTACATAGTACAAATTTATATCATATATCATATCACATTATATTATATTATAGTATATTATATTATATTATATTATATTATATTATATCAGATCAGATCAGATCAGATCTGGAAGCTCAAAAACAAAACTACTGGCTTGATATGGCTGCACATGCCTATAATCACAGCACTGAAGCAGGAGGACTACCACAAGTTCAAGACCAGCCTGAGCTAATAGTAAAACCCTGTCTCAAAAAACCAAAACAGTAACAAAACTATTGCCCAGTGAAAACATGATTTGATTATACTCAACTAAGTGATTTTTGCATTTATCCTGTCTGTTTACTATTAACTCCAAAAAAAAAAAAAAAAAAACCTAAGTAGCAAACTGGCACTTCCAAAAAATTAACAATGTACAAAATACTATATCCAGTATACATCCATAGTTAAAACTACGATATCTATATCTAGTGTATACGGATATAGGAAACAAAGTTAAATTTAACATAAGGACATGGGAAACTAGATGACTGTAGTTTCTGGTTCTTGAGAAATGAGTACATACAAGATTCTGCGTCAAGGGCCAGGGAGATAGCTCAGTAGAATAAGCGCTTCCCTGGCAAGCCCAAGGGTCTGAGTTCAATCCCTGGTTCCACAAAAAAAAAAAAAAAAAAAAAAAAAGATTCTGTATCAAACATTCTTACTGTTAATAGCGATGTAAAGTGGTACAATCACTTAAAACAATTTGACAGCATCACATATGGAAACACATGTACTATACTATACTTACACTTTCAGGAAATTCTTGCCCATGGACAAGAAAAATGAGAATAAGTGTATCAGTAATAGTAAAATTTGTGAAACAATTTATGCATCTTCGATTGTGATATGAATGTAAAGTCCAATTACACAGAATATTCTAAAATGGTTTTAAAATGAAATTAATCCAGATTTATCAAAATGAATATATTCAGGGGCCGGGGAGATGGCTCAGTAGAATTAGCACTTCCCTGGCAAGTGCAAGGGCCTGAGTTCAATCCCTGGTTCTGGGGAAAAAAAAGAATATATTCAGAAAAAAATGCGAGTGAAAAGATAGTGCATAAAAAATACACAGTGTATGTGCTTAATTTTGTCAATGATAAAAATCTGTGTATTATTTACAAACATACACAGATATAGTAGAAAGCTTTATAAAACAGAAGAGGGCAAGGGATATAACTCAGCAGCATTGACCCTGCCTTGCAAGAATGAGGTCATGTGTTCAATTCCCAATACAAAAAAAAAATAAAATGCAGCACACGTAATACACAAACTTCGTGTAGGCAGGAAAGTAAGTGCACTGAAGCAACAATCTTCAACTAAATGTATCTAAAATAGCTATGGAAAAATGTCGGTACTAAATTTAATCCAAAAAAGGATGGCCATATGTTTGAAATATTTCATAATCAAAACTTAAATGCAAGAATTCATATACCCTAATGACCCTGTACTGCAGAACTGCTATCAATACCTCATTCAAATGCATTACCCATATACTATAATTTAATTAAGTTAGAAATTATGCCCATTATTGAAAGAACAATCAATTGCCAATAAGATCTTCAAATAGTAAGTTTAAATACCAAAATACATAGATTGCTCTTAGCATTGTTTTTGGAACATTCATATTTTCAGAGAAATAAATTACTCTAGACACCAATGATCTTATATTACTCCAGACAAGTGAAAGTCACAAAACACTTTATGTTATTTAAATTTTAAGGAAGCATTTTTTTCAAATAAAGAAGTCTATATAAGAAAGAACTTAACTATCAAAAAAAAAATTGAAGCAAGTGAAAAATATTCCCAGAAAGAAGGTGGTAAAATTATGGTGAATAAAACAATTTACTAGCTTAGCATTTCTATATCAAATATTCAATTTTAGCAGTTTTATCATGATATTAAATGTCCTATATTAACTTTTTGAACTAGTGAACTATTAATTCCATTGTCTTTCTCATTCAAAGATATGATAAAATTTAACTGTTTGAAAACTGCCCACCCATAGCTAACACTCAGAAAGTGTTTTCCAACACAAAATTAAATACATTTCTAGGATATTCTAAGAAAGCCCCTAAATTATATTTCTAAACTAACGAAAATAACTAAATTAAGCTTGATGGTATCATAATCATAGACTGATCCTCTAAATGAAAAAAGAGTGAAAAATGAAAAGAAAAATGGACACTTGCTAGCAGTACAGCTAGTAGAAGTGTTCAATGTGCTTACAGGTAAAAAGAGAATAGTACGTGAAGTACTGGATGGGCATTGAGGGAACTGGAGGTGAGGGATGAGCTCAAGGCCACTTGAGTTTGCAAGGTTAAAACAGTTTCATAGTATTATTAATACACTGAGTTGGTTTTTCATTCATTTGCTCATACAATGAAGTTTACAGGAGACAATATCAAGTATGATGTCACAAAATACAGAAGCAGATATGAAAAACAAGCTTTTGAAGCCAGACATTAAGAATTGCAAAATATGTCAAAATAAAATCATTCTTCTAACTTTTTATTTTGCAAAATGTTTTTTGTTTAAAATGTTGTTTACATCAACATGCAAATATTGATAGATATAATCCATGTCAACAAATTTTCTGTAGGGTTTGCAGGAATTAAGTATCTCATAGAAAGGCTATAAGAATAGTTCAAGAACTAGTAATCTAAATCATGGAGTTGATAGGATTAAATGAGCTAATATGATTATAGCACTTTTCACTAGGTATTGGAAACAGCCAACTTTCAGTCAACGGTAGCAATCATTATTGCTACAGAACAGCAGTTAGGGCCACAGAAATCTAGGCTGAGACCAGGAATTTTGGAGAATTGTTTCCTATTCTTAGTAAGCTATCAGTTCTTTAAAAACGAAAGAAAGAAAGAAAGAAAGAAAGAAAGAAAGAAAGAAAGAAAGAAAGAAGAAAGAAAGACCAAATCATTAATTAAATTGAAATCATCATATAGCCTAATTTAAATTCTAGGTTAACAGGTCTTTTGTTATCTTTTTATTTTTTTTCAATTTATTTATTTATTTATTTTTAACATTTATATGTGTGTGTGTGTGTGTGTGTGTGTGTGTGTGGCCAGCTCAGCCCACCAGGGGGCGGGGCTGGCTGGCATGTGGTGCTGGGGGATTGAACCGCGGTTCCTGTGCTTTGCCAAGCTTGTTCCAAGTAGGTGCTTTAGATCACTGAGCCATCTCACCAGCCCTGTTATCTTTTTAGAACATGAACCACCCTACAACTTTAGAAGGTCTACTACTAAAAATATACCAGTCTCTCTCATCTTTTGATGCATTAGGAGAACAGCAAAGAGAAGCCTAAGTGTCCTATGCCAAGCACATCAAATTAATTAGGATATTTATTCTCATAAAAAATAAAAACACATGTTCCCTGAAATACAGGATGCAGACAACATCTTGGAACAAAAACAAAACAAAATGGACCTTTGAGCAAGGTTCTGGTCAAGGCCCCTAGTTCCAAGCATAATTAGCATATTCCCAACACAGAACAACACATACCAAGACTCACACACTAAGCAGTTCTTTTTCATATTAGCTGTCCCATCCGTCTTTCCTGCTTTCATTTTGAAGTGACTTTCTTAGATTCATCTATTAATGGCAAAGATTAAAAACTAGTAACAATAATTCTACACAGAGACCAAATACTTGGCATGAATCTCACTAAAATATGTCAACTCCTTAGCCCACTTTTCTATAGTCACATTCCAGATCTTTTAGATATTTTCCACTGGATCTATGTTCCAGTCTCTAAATCATTCTTTTGTACCTTCAAATTTTAAAGTAAAAACATATTGAATGTTTTTTAATTTTTCTTTTAAAAATAGACACTGATCCAGAGTAGCTATATCATAAATCTCAATTGAGGCACTAATGGACTATTTAACCTTGAAGACTTCGTTAGAAACTACCTGACAAAAATTGTTCCCAGACCTACAACAGAAGATATTTTTAACATTATCAAGAAAAGAAAGGTTGCTGGCAAGCGTAGGGTCCTGAGTTCAATCCCCGGTCCCGCAAAAATAAAAAAGAAAGAAAGAAAAGAAAATTGTGAACTCTCTCAGTTAAGGGGTCCGTATTAACATTATATATGCTAAATTCAGTCTTTTTAATATTTCCTATATATCTTGAAATTAACACTAAGATGAAAGCAAAAGATACCATTTTCTTCCATGGTTATGGCAATAAACAGTAACTGTTTCACCAGCTACAACATTTTTGCAATGTATTTTAGATTTTCATAATCCACAATGACTCGGGTAAAATTGAAAATGTTAATAATCAGCAGCACTTCCACTACAGCAACCACTGAAGAATAGGAGCCATGGCTCTGTGCTATCCCATAGCCATGGGCCTCAACAAGCACCACAAGGTGACAAAGAATGTGAGCAGACCCCAGCACAGCCGCCCTTGTGGGCATCTCAGCAAACACATAAAGTTCCTGCAGAATATGATCAGGGAGGTATGTGTCTTCACCCCTACGAGCAGGCTGCCATTGAACTGCTTAAGGTCTCCAAGGACAAACAAATCCTCAAGTTCATCAAGATAAAAGTGGGGATGCACATCCACGCCACAAAACCTAGTGGCTGCTATGAGGAAGGCAGCTGCCAAGGACTGAACCCCTCTGTTTAATAAACCTTTGCAGGAAAAAAAAAAAAAAAAAATCAGCAGCAATTGTCAGCATTTAAAGACAAAACCAAGAACTATTCATTTCTCTTTTCCTACAATGTTTTTCTAAGGTGGAAATACCTCAAAAGATTTATCAAATAGGACCACACTGCATCTCTAAACATTAGTTACATACTTGATAAGCAGGCAAAAATAGGCAGTGAAGGTAATTAGTGAATGCTGGTAGTCAACTACCAAAAAACTCACATTTCCCTGTAATACCAGCAGTTGGGAGGCTGAGGCAGGAGGACTGCTGTGAGTTTGAGGCTAACCCAGGCTACACAGTGAATTCAGAGCTAACCTGATCTACATAGCAAGATCCTGCCTCAAAAAAAAAAAAAAAAAAACACCTTGCATTTCTTAAATGACAAACAAAATTTAACAATTTGATTTAGCAACATCAAACACACAAACCCAATTTGCAAATTGTCTCATTTCTTTCTCTTCTCCTGGAACTTTCATAATGCAAAAATTTTTAGCTCCATGAAGTCCCACAATTTTGTTAAAATATCTTCATCTTTCTGTTTTATTTTCTGTTGCTTAATTGATTAAATAATTTCAACTAACTTGTCCTTAAGTTCCCTGATTTTTCCTTCTGTTTGATAAGAGTTTATTATGAGAAACCTATCAATTATTTCCATTTCCATTGTAATCTTAAGCTTCAAAGTGTATTTCTTTAAAATAACATATCTCTTGGGGCAGGCGAGATGGCTCAGTGGTCTAAAGTACCTACTTGGAACAAGCTTGGCAAAGCACAGGGACCACGGTTCGATCCCCCAGCACCACATGCCAGCCAGCCGCGCCCCCCGGTGGGTTGAGCTGGCCACACACACACACACACACACACACACACACACACACACACACACACACACACACACACTAAATAAATGTTAAAAAAAAATTTTAAATAACATATCTCTGTTAATATTCTTGTTTAATTTATGCAAATAATTTTCCTGAATAAAATAAAAATAATAATAAAATAACACACAAACCCACAAGTATACACCCAAATTATAAAACTGCTGAAATGGACAATTAATATTGCACTAAATTAAGACTGAGAATATTATTGTCCTATGTGGCATTTTATGTAATATGATAACCTAGTACAATCAGCTACAATACTGACATGACTTCACATACTAATATATGGAAAAACATTAAAAAAAATATATACCTTTTTCTACCATGGTGTAACCATTACTACCCAAGGTGAACCCCAAAAGAAGTTTCTTATTAAGACATTCTTCTACACTACTGAAAATGTATCCTTATTATAACAATAAAGCCCAGAAGGTCTGAGTACGCAGTAGGCTCAAGGAAATTTCAGGTTTCAAGCTGAAGAAATACACATTGTAGATTCTTCTAAGAAGGACTATCCTTTTCCATAAAAGTATTATTATTTACAATGAAAAATCACATTGGTAACGAAGCTTTCAGATTTTGCACATAGCAAAGCTAAAGACTACTTGCAAGAACACTTTTTATTCCCAGTGATAATGGACAAGAGGACAAAGTCCATTCTTCTAAAGCTACATAACATAAATGCTGAGGTTAAAAATATTTATACGAAATTTTTCTAACAAAAGAAGAATACACTAGAGTTGTAAAAATAAGTTAGCTCTGTGCCACCATTTACAACTCACTTTTAAATATTAAATTTTAATTTTACTTATTTAGGAAAAATTATATAATTCTTCATAGCACAGTTTAAAAATAACTCTACTATTAATGCAGGTCCTTTATTTAATCACAGGCTAATTTACTCCTGACAGAAAGTAAATTCCACTATTTTCTGTGAGGCTTTATGAAATTGCCATCATTTTTAATTAATTCTTAATTAAAATATATTACACCACAGCTTCTACCCATCTCTCTTGATATTCTAACATAATCAATTCAAGACCATTTACATATCATTAATTAAAAGCCTTCCTCTCTCATCCTTAAAATCATAATGAGGCTCTATTTCTCATTAGCAGCCTTTAAGGGATAAAATAACAATACAGTCAAGAATGAATAGTAACTTTTTAAAAAAATAATTTATACTTCTAAAAACTATGGACAATGTTATTTTCAAGATTTCTCAACTTTGGGGACTCCTGGAATTTTGTTTTTCACAGGAGAACCAACAGAGCAACTGTCTATATTATTTGAAACTAACCTTCAAATAAGATAATCGATAAAATAAGTTAAGAAATAGTAGTATCTCTGAGAACAGGGAAAACCAAATAGATTTCTGTATTTGGACAATGATAAGCCTCATCATAAAGTGCTACACATAAGTTGATTATTATAAAAAGTGACAATAACACTATTAACATTATCTTGACTTCATTTCCACTTTTTAAAAATTATCCTAACTTTAGATGGTATCACCTAAATCCTCCTTATGAATACTTTTCTCTTACGAAGAGTCTTTTAACACAGATCCATTGTTAATAGCTCTTATTAAACTTTAACATGTAGTTAGGAAAATTATAATTGAAATTTATAATTCTATGCACATTTTACTAGCTTACCACTGTCGGAATGAAGTATCTAGTATCTACAGTTGCATGAAGAACTGAAACAGAGAAGCTAGCAGCAAGCTCTATAATTAAACTCCAGTGCTATGGTATGTTTTACACATTCTTAAATGAGATGTGATATATACCAGTACTATAAAAAGTTATCATTTATTGGTAATGAAAGGTAAAAATTAACCACCTATTCAGTGATTTTACCTCTTCAGAAGACTTAAAGTAAAATGCAGCTTGAGAAAAGATTTACAGTAACTCATGACTTTTAACCCACTATTTTCAATATTTTGTCTGTAAGATACACAATTAATATGACCTCAACTGTGGTTATTTTTATGATTAGTATAAAATAAAATTATATTGCTTTGAGCAATTGCTGTGGTATTGCCTTTTGCATTACACTAAAAATAGACTGAACTAAACCTTCATGTTTTATTTTTCAGTTATTATTCATAACTATATTTCCAGGGCAAACTACAAATACAAATAGGAAACAAGTAAGCATCAAAATGTGACCAAAAATACTATCACATAAGAGAAGCAAAATAAAATCAGATTTATGTCTTGAAAATTTTATGCAGACTTATTGTCACCAGCATTAACTGTATCTAGGTGCTTCATATCAAGCAGATCAGATTTATATCACTGTCTTCTGTCAAATGCAGGTGCTCCACCACAACTTGTCAAGACAGCCTGTCTGAATCTTCACACGTCAGACAGAATCACAGCACTTGGTGTTTTGGTCTGTTGACAGCAATTTATTTTGATGTGTTGTCACAATATGGAATCCTTCCATGCTCTGCACCATGGTGCCAATAAGTCCCCCTGTTCTTTTTTGTACTGCTAGATGCTACAGGTTTAGTAGGGGAAAGGGGAAAGTTTTATCTTACTTTTTAAACCCATTCAATGAAGTTAAAAAGCTAGTTTAAACACATATGGAAATGTTAAAAGGAACATTAAGCATCATCTTAAGACATTCCTTAATCCCAGCATCTAATATCCTATTAAATACCTCAGTCAATCTGGGTGAAGCAAAGCCAACTAGCCTGTATGGAAAAATCAGAAACTTTCAAAGTCCACTAAATTCAAATTCAGAGTAGAACATCCTACCACTAAACAAGGTACCTCATAGATCCAGTATGGTCAATTATATATTGTTTGAATCCCACAGTGAAAAATTCAATTTAGTGTAATTTTAACATTCATTATGTACTTACGTATAAATATAAGCACTAAAAGAAACAGATGAGAAATGCAAATTAAAACAACACTGAGATTTCATCTCACCCCAGAAAGAATGGCTATCATCAAGAATTGAACCAGTAACAAATGGGGGAGGGGCTGTTAGGAAAAAAGAAACCCTCCTCCACTGTTGGTGGAGGTGAAGACTGGTACAACCACAATGGAAATCAGTGTGGAGACTCCTCAAAAAGCTAGGATTGGAGGTCCCATTCAACCCAGCTATACCCCTCCTGGGTATCTTTCCAAATGAACTGAAAACATCATACCACAGAGATATATGTGCACCCATTTTATAACACCACAATTTGTCATAGGTAAATCTTGGGAACAACCCAAATGCCCATCAACTGAGGAATGAATAAAGAAGACGTGGTATTTTTACATAATGGAGTATTGTTCAGCTATAAAAAGGATACATTTGAGGCTTTTATTAGTAAATGAATGCAACTAGAGACCATACTCTTTTAAGTGAAATAAATCAGACCCACATGTGCAAACATTGTCTTAGTGTAAGAACTTGAAAGATTAAATAAAATCTGAAGAGTACAATAGATACTGTGAGTAAGAATGAACCTGTTGAAAACGAAGGAATTACTGAGATGAGAAGGATAGGAGAGGGAGTAGGAGAAAGAGATATATCTATGTACGTAAGCAAGATGGTTTGGATAGTTGTACTGTGGATTTCCACTGGTCTATGGAATGCTTGAAGTTTCTTTTATCTTCTTTTTTCATTTGTTTGCCTTTTCCACTCTTTTTAATTTCTTATAACGTTTTCCTTTCTTCTTCCAATTTTGTATGCATATATCTGGTAATCTGAACAACTAATTTGAAGACAATACTATGCAATAAAACAAATATTGTGCAATTCATATTATTTTGTTTAGCAAAATTTTGTATCATATCTAATTTTTTTTCTTTTTATTACTATTCTGTATTCTCTTTAAAAGATTTTTTAGTGGGATCGGGGAGATGGCTCAGTGGAATAAGCGCTTCCCTGGCAAGCGCAATCCCCAGTTCCGCAAAAAAAAAAAAAAAAAAAGATTTTTTTAAAAAAGAAGGGCCAGCCAAATAGCTCAGCAGACTAAAGCGCCTGCTTAGGCAGAGCTCTGCAACCAGGGTTCCATCCCTGGCATGCCGTGCCAGTCCCGCCCCTGGGGGCGCGTTGAGACTGGATGTGGTGGCAGGTGCACCTGTAATCCCACTTCTTGGGAGGCTGAAAACAGGAGGATCACTATGAGTTCGATGGATCACTATGTAGTGAGACCCTATAGCCCCTATAGGCCCTGTGCCAAATTAAAAAAAAAAAAAAGATAGATGAATGAGATGATGAATGGGAATAAATTTCTTTAAGTTTTTCCAGGTTCATTTTCCAGAAACTTTTACACATTTCATGCTATTCTTATAAAGGTATTAAATATCACTTAAACACAAAATATTTTTAAAAAATCATTAGTTAAGTGTGGTTGAAAAAACAATATTCAACAAAAAGCTCAGGGAGACTTTCAAGCTTAGTCTTGATATTTCATATTCTAATTTTTCTATTACAAGTTTCTTTTTATGTATTTAGTAAGACTAAAAACAATTTTGATCAGATGAGTATTTTAAGCAAAACCAAATAACAGATCTTCTTTGTAAAGAACAAACCACTAAACTCAACTTTTAAAAAATGCCAAGTATAACTATATATATATATATATATATATGTTTCTCTCAACTTCATAACTTAACTAAAAATATTCTTATATTTCTGAGCAGAAACTCTTCTAGCAATATTTATTATTTACAGCTGGTGTACACCATATTCATAAGAACTTATCCCCAAGGAATCCCACTGTATTTTTTAATCAAACAATCTTTATATGTTCTCTCTGAAATAAAGAGGTAGCAGAGCAGATGGCATTTTTTAAAAGTTTTCTAGAACAAGGTAACTTAAAGCATAAGATTTCACCAAGTTGTAATCAAAACCTAAACAAATAGTCCCTAACCTAAAATAATTCCATTCAACTATATTCTGTATGTTCCTAAGTACAGTTCATAAACATAGTAAGGTAGTCATTTTGCACAATTTTGGAAAGCATCACTCACAACATGTAAGTGATACAACCTGGAGTTGTGCAACACAGCAAACATGAATATAAACACTGACTCAATGAAATTACTTTGTATATATGTGGATGCGTGCATGTGTGTGAATTCCTTCCCAACAGAGGGAGATGTATCTATGGCACGAAATCTAGTCTACTCATCTATAAGAAAAAGGCTTTCTCATCACATAAATCTCAATTATCCTTTAGTCCACCTTCAGTACCTAAGGAAAAATAAAGCTGTGAATAGTGTGAGAGGATGGGTTACAAATACTCCTGATAAAGATTTGCTGCAAGCAGATTTTTAACCTGTGAAGAAGTATGGCAAATAAACAAGTGTATGATTCAATATGTATTGTCATCAAAAATGCATCTCTAATCTATTTAAAGAAACAATTTGGACTGGGGGTATAACTCAGGGTAATTAATGTGCTTTCTATGTATCAGGCCTTAGTTTCAGATCCCAGCAATAAACAGATGAAGAAAGAAGAGGAAGGATAAGAAGGGAATAAGAAAGAAGAGAAGGAAGTAGGGAACTAATCACACTAATAGAGTATATACCTACACTACAGTATATATAACCTTTACAGACAGGCACTAGTAATGCCAACCAACACAGAATGATTCTTAACTCCAGTTTCATAATTGATTTTGGAAAAATTGAGAAGCAAATAAAAACTGTTGATCAAAAGTATTGTTTAAAAAAAAAAAAGAAGCCAACATATCTAGAAGATACATACTTCTTATCATGACCTACCAATTATTGCCATACTGTCTCTCAAGTAAATGTTTGTTTGTTTGCTTTAAAAAAAGGAAAAGGTAATAAATGAAAAAAAGACACATGAAAAAAATGTCACAGCACTGTCCTGCTACAATGCTGTATATAGTTGGATTTCTAAATTTCTGTATAAATTTATGTAATTGTTTATTCATACTCTTAAAAAATAAAGGTACTAACAATGTAAAAAATAAATAAAAAGTATTGCTTCACTTTTAACAGGGTAAAGATCATCTATACACGAATATTTTAACGTAATAAAAACTCATAAGAATCCCAGTTTTCTCTAAAAACAGTAAAACCCAATCACCTGATAGCCTAAAAAAAAAAAAAGAGAATGAAAGTTGATAAAAATTAAAAGATTAAACAAGACCTTACTTTCAAGAAGATAGGGCATAAAGACCATGAAAATGACAAGAAGTCTATGTGTGTATATGCATATAGGCATATGTGTATATGTACATGCATATAAGATATGCTCTAATAGTATTTTCTATCTGAAATAAAGAGTGTGGGAGGTTCTATAGTAAAACAAACTTCACCATAGCAAAACTATACACAATTATAACTACATATATATTAATTTTTGTAGAGAGAGAGACAAAAGACTGAACAGTTGATGATAGCTTCATTAGTTAGCTTTTCCATTGGCGGGACACAATACCTGATACCCACAACTTCAACACAGACAGGCTTACTTTGGCTCATGATTTAGTTAGAAGATTCAGTCTATGGTAAGCTAGCTCCAAGCCAGGAAGATTATAGCATAAGGATGTTGTATATATACCAAAGCTACTCAGTTCATGGAAGTTGGCATAGATACAACATAGAATCGTATCAAAGAGGAAGGGACCAAGGATCAAAGTCAGGCCTCCATGACTCACACAGACACACCAAGAAATGTGCCTCACTAATCCACAGGCAGTTCCCAAGCCAATCAGTTGATGATTAAGCTTATCATCATAACACAGTGAAAACACTGTATCCAATCAAAATTAGTGTAATAAAAAGAAAACTAACTGTACTAAAAATTGGACTAAACACTAATCTCTTTCTCAGTTCTGCAATTTACTTAGGCAAGTGACCTTTGGTAAATTCCTTACTTTTGCCTTTCTAATTCTGTTCCCTAATTTGTAAAACAAGAATGTCTTACCTATATCAAAAGCTGATATAAGAATTAAGCAGATTATTAAAAAAATAATTAAGCACATTATGTAAAAGCACCATACAAATATTCATGAACCCAAGATAATTAAAAATCAAGTACTACTTTTAAATCTTCTGGTTCCAAAGAGGAGACTGAACACATGTTTCTCTTCCCTTCCTCCCTCTGAATTCCCACTGGTACTACAGTAAAGAATATAAATCCATTGAGAAGTGAGGAGAGGCTACAGAAAATCAGATTTTGATAAATTCCTAAAACACAGATAGCAAACATACAAATACACCCTAGTAGAGAAAGCCCAAAACGAGAGCAGAGTTGCAGTAGAGGTAGAGATAGTATCTCCAGCAAAAAACAAAAAAATGGGCAAAGCTTGAAGCTTGGACACAGATCAGTAATGGGAAATGGACTGTTGGACCCTTCCCTATACTTTCCATACACAAATCCAGTCTCTGAAGAATATCATTTGCCCCCAGGATAAACCTCATAACCTTCTGCAAAAATATAGATACTAATTTCCGCATGCTGTATAATGAAAATAAAAAAATTCAATCTAGGGGTCGGGGAGACAGCTCAGCAATCTAAGTACAAGCGCAAGGATCCGGGTTCGATCCCCAGTACTGCATGCTGTGCAGGCCCTGGCCTGGCCCCGCCAAGCAACCACTGAAACTATGCATGGTCGCGCATGCCTGTAACCCCAACACTAGAGAGGCTAAAACAGGAGGATCACTACAAGTCTGAGCTGCAAGACCCTGTAACAAATACATAAATTTTTTTAAAAAATTTCAACCTTAGCTAGGTGTAGTGGTACATGTCTGTGATTCTAGCACTTGGAATACTGAGAGTAAAGGATCTCAAGTTGGAGGTCAGCATGGAACACATAGCAAGATCCTGTCTCATATGGGGCTGGGGAGATAGCTCAGCAGAATAAGTGCTTGCCTGGCAAGTGCAAGGGCCTGAGATCAATCCCCAGTTCTAAAAAAAAAAAAAAAGATCCTGTCTCATAAAACCAAGAAAACAAACAAAAATATGTAATTTTACGTTGATGGCATCAAAACTAGAAGATATATTACATATATTGACAAAATAACCTATAGCATGACTAAAAATAATACAACAAAAAGAGTAGAGGGGGATAGCAAGTAGGACATTATATGAACAAGCCAAATTCCTCACCACAATAAAACTATATACACAGGTTTAAAAAATTGCAATTATTGAAATTTATGAGAGGCTGGGGAAATAGCTCAGTAGAATAAGCGTTTGCCTGGTAAGCATAAGGGCCTGAGTTCAATCCCTGGTTCCGCCAAAAAGAAAAAAAAAAAAAAAAAAAAGAAATTTATGGTGTTAACTAGCAGAAAAACTAAAAACAGGAATGAACTGTGGTTGCTTCTGAAGAAAATAGGAAAGGGAAGAACAACAAGAGGCTACAGAAATGTTTTCAACTCTGAAGGAGGAATACTTTTATAACTTAAAATGATCTGCTAACTAGTTGAAAAAGGTTACTTTTCAAAATGGAATCAAGGGCCAGGGAGATAGCTCAGTCGAATAAGGTCTTGCTTGACAAGCGAAAGGTCCTGAGTTCAATCTCCAGTATCATGAAAAAAAAAGGAATCAGAAAGTTAGCCTGAAGGAGATAAAATCTAACTATCCAGTCTGATCTTTTAGCCTTTCAAAAAATAGACATAATTCTTCAAGTTGTGAGGAAAAAAAATCTTCCTAAACACCTACATAAGTAGAAAGGAATGAAACTTAAAAACAAGGAAGGTCTTTCCCTTCAGTATCTTGATAAAACATGAGTTAGAAATGGGGGGCTATAATTCCTTAATCCTTTAAGAATGGCATATGGAAATAGTGTTTTCAACCTCAAATTCCTGTTCTGGAAGTGTTAATCGGCTAGAACAGTAGATGGCTTAATTATATGAAGACCACATTAATGTCTCTGAAAAGGGAAAGTGATCTGATAGGTTTTAATTTGAAACGCTCTTTATAAAATTAAAAACAAATGCCAAACTGACTATAATCTATGCCTCTGTGGAGAAGTAAAAGGCCACTATAGCTATAAGAACACATTGTGATCAATTATGCTGTGAAGGTGAATTGATCCAGGCTTAGTCAATAATTATGAATGTTACTCATTGGGCAGAAAAAGAAAGTGGTCAAACTTGTAAGTCTTTTTCTAAGTTATTTTCAGGAAAGTAAAACACCTTTCATCTGTGAAATCTATTTACCCTCTAACAAAAAAGGAGATAGGACAAACTGGCCAGTTCAAATCTGTACAAAGTTAAAGTTAACAAGGGTATGGGCCAGCCAGATAGCTTAGCAGACTAAAATGCCTGCTTAAGCAGAGCACAGCAGCAGCTGGGTTTCGATTCCAGCAAGCAGTGTAGGCCCCGTCCGTGGGGTGCGCTGAGCTGGTGATCTAGACTGGGCATAGTAGCACGCACCTGTAATCCCAGCACTTGGGAGGCTGAAAACAGGTGAATCTATGTAATAAGACCCTGTAGACCCTGTACTAAATACATTTTTAAAAAAGGGGGATGTAGTGATTCCTCAAAAGCATACCAAAAAAATACAATGGCTGGAAAAATGACATAGTAAAACATAGGAGTACCCATTTTAGGGGGGGAATGCAATCTGCGAACTTAGATTTATAAGAAACTTTCGTGGATTCCTAGGATCCAAGACCACTACTGAAAGATAACACTCCAGTTCTTGGTCTTTTTAGCAGCACTGTCAAAAAACATTCAAACCACGACATATATGCAATTCTAAATTTTCATTTTTGGTACCAGGAGTTGAACTGAGGACCTTGCACTTGCCAGACAGATTCTTAGTGATTTTCCTGTTTTTAGTCTCCCAAGTACTGGGATAGCCAAAATTTTAAAAGCAAAAGGAAACAAATAAAAAATCAATACTATATTTTAATTCAATATATCCAAAACACATCAAAATCTAGTCAATATTTTAAAAGATTAATGAAACATTATTTTCAGTCTTCACAAATTTCAAGTCTCCTCATACTTGCTATGTATAACAATTATAGCACATCTCAACTCAAACAAGCCATATTTTAAGAGCTCAACTGCCACAAATAGCTAGTGACTAAGAATGCTCATTTGGGAAGTTCTTTCACTTGACAGATGTGGCTTAATGGAAGTCAAAACTCAGCTTCTAAGTCAAAAGCACTTTCCTAGTATCATTCAGGATCAAGCATGAGTCTTAGTTGTTATACAGTAAATCTTTAACTTCTATTACAACAATTTCCCTTTACTCCTTGCTGAAATCTTACTACAAAGACAATAAAGGGGGAAGGTTAGCACATAAATCTCCAAGAACAAACCACATGAGGACAAGAGTACCCTTTATTTCTTGAACATTGTTAGACGGGCTTACACACCTCCCAAACCTTCTTCCCTGCTTTCCAGGCAAGAAATTGGTGAACACTTTTCAGGAAAACTGACCTGGCTGAGACAAAGATGTGACATGAATGTACCCACACCAAAAAAAACTGGGTTGCTGTCACCATCACCCTACTGTAAGGACTATCAAAACCAAGAATATTCACTAAAAAAAAAACTAAATTTTTACTTAGCTTTTTAAGTGTCTCAAGCTTAACTATTCTTCCATTCTCAAGTAGCTAAGTTAAGAGGCTTCTATATGCCAGACACTGTTCCAAGCATGGTTCCTCTCTCAAGGAGCTTATATTTTAATGAGCAATATATACAGAACAGAACACAAATAGAAATAAAGCAAGAAACAAGATAAAGTGTAATGAGAAGGGGCAGGAGAAATACTGCTTTACTTATGAAAGTGAAGGACAGCCTCCCTGGTGACAGATTCCAGAGTACAGAAAAAAGGAGGGAGGGAGCCACTCAGATACACAAGAGTGTAGAGGGAACAGCAAGAACAAAGCACCTGAGAGAAAAGTACACCAACCCTCCTGGAAGAGCACACAGAGACCTATCAGTCTGCAGGGAACTGAGAGGCCCTGAGTGGTGGTGGGGATAATATCACAGGCACCAACATGAACCACTGCATCAGCCTGGAAGACCCCAGTGAACTGGTAAGCTAAGAACAGAGACATCATTATACTTATGTATTAAAACAATTGCCTTTCCAGGTATCTGCAGAAATGACTTCAGGACAAGAGCAGAGAGATCAAGAAGGAGGCTTTAGGGCTAGGGAGATAGCTCAGTAGAATAAGCGCTTGCCTGGCAAGTACAAGGTCTTGAGTTCAATCCCTGATACCACAAAAAAAAAGGAGGCTTTTGCAGGGAGAGGTGAAAAGTCTACATATACAAGCACATGCATGTGTGCACATCTTCCCTCTCTTCATCCCTTCCTCCCTCTTTCCATACACAATTTTTTTTCACCAAGAATTGCCTTTATTTCATATGCATCCATATTTCAGCATTTAGTGGTCCTGAACAGACAGTGGGATGATACAGCAGGGGCCGGGAGGTCAGGAGGCCAAGGGACCAGGCCACCAGCCCCGGG
>NW_004524714.1:4245115-4248828 GCF_000260255.1 Octodon degus
CCCCCCCCCCCCCCCCCCGCCCCCCGAGCATGAGAAACAGCAGCACCAAAGCCAAAGTCCACGCTGGCTGGGTTCTTCTGTTCCAGTTCTCAGACTGCACACCGGACCCAAATGGAGGCAAGGGTGCCCAAACGAAGGCCCAAAAGCCTGTGTAAACTTCTCTAGCTCCAAAGTGAGGTGGGTGGGGAAGTGGAAACAATCCAGACAGACCGCGCGTGCTTACGAGTATCTTCATGTGACTTCGCTTGGTCTGCCCACCAGGGACCTGGGCGCTGGCAGGTCTGCGTGACTCCAGCAGCTGCTCTGTTCACCTCATCATACCTGAGCTGACATCAGCTGATGGTGGCAGCAGGCGGCTGCCCAGGGCCCAGTACGCATTTCCCAGGCTGGTGGAGAATGAATGACTGGTTCCAAAGCTAAAGGAGGGAGGTCAGAGACTCTTTCCAAACTTACCTGATGGCTTCTGGCCAGAGGAACAAAGGGGCATGGAGAGTGCTGGGGGTGACAGTGTGACAAAGGGGAGGAGGAAGAGGAAAAGCAGCACCCCTCAATCAAGGTGGGGGAGAGATGGGGAAAGCCCTGAATTCCTCACAGAAGGCCAATTTCAGAGGAGGTTGGGCTTCAGCCAAGGATGGGAGTGGAGGAGAGTGGGACAGGTTGATGGCTTGGAAGGGGGTGTCATTTAAGATTTAAAAAAGAAGCCAGGGTGCAGGCAAAGCACCCCCACATCCAACAGTAGTCCCACAGGCGGCAACCTGAAGCCTTCACATGGCCTCAACCAGCCCAGGCCAGGGCTCGGGGGGGGGGGGGGGGGGGGCAGCTCCTGGGCTGTGAAATCAGCAGCAAGGTGTGTGACGTGTCTTTTCACAGTTAAGTTAGATGCACCCCATCAGTCCAGATGGGGTTCAATTTAAATATACTTTCTTGATCCCAGAAGTTCAACTGTGTGGACAGTGGTTACACCTGACAGGATGATTTGTTATAGCACAACTTATATATTCAAATGGACAAAAAATTAGTATCATTTACAGTATCTTAAGATAGACTGCCTTGAATGGGAGCTTTCTTTCCAGTACTTTGAGGTCTACAAGATGTAACTAGAAAATTTACTACTGTGGAAAATGAAGACTGTTTAAATCGAATTGGGGTGCAGGCTGGTGGGGAGGGCCTGTAGGGTTTTTGATTAATTGCTGTAACACTGTCCTTCAGACAGCTGAGGAAGTTTCATATTTTCTTTAGACATCATTAAACGCTGAAGCTCTTGCAGAACAACTTTGATGCTATATGAATTCTGCCATTTTGCTAGCACTGATATGGCTCTTGGGTCCACCACTCCATTAGAACTATTAACTCCATTCATATTAATTTTTGTTACAAATCTTACAAAGGGGGGTGCTTCTGGGTATTTAGGTCCACATTCTATTTTAAGGCTGTATATTCAGTTTTCATAAATTGTTCTTGGAGGCCCAATTACCATCCCTGTCCATCTTGGAAGTGTCATGTCTTCATCATCTTCTAGGCCCCAGCTAACTGTGCCATCGTCTCCTACTCCTTTCTGCCCTTCGAGTTCTTCCAACAGTTGGAAATTGCGAGGGGCTTTTACTCCCGACCCCGTGGTAGCTGCCATCTTGTGTCACTGGAGCTCATACACAAAATTTCTGAATCATTTTAGAGTAAGTTACATACATCATGATTCTTTTCTACTACATCCTTAAGGTATTTCTAAAAATATAACAGTCTCTCAGATAATAACAGTACAGTTATTAACCTCAGTAAATTTAACACAAGAGAACATTTTTATCTAATCCATGTTTGTATTCCAATTTTGTCAATCGATCTAATAATGTCATAGCATTCTATCCTTCCACTTCAGGATCCAGTTTAGGATCAGATATTGCATTTAGCTGTCAATCTCCTCAGGTACCTTTAATCTGGAACATTTCAAGAACACTTATGACACTGACACTTTGAAGACTAATATCCCCCTTCCATTTGAAAATGAGAAGGGCCAGTGAAATAGCTTAGCGGAGTAAGTGTATGCCTAAGGGCCAGGGTTTGACCCCTGACACCACAGGCTGTGCTGGCCCCACCCCCCAGGGCACACTGAGCCTGAGGGAATCCAGGCATGGTGCTGCACGCCTGTAATCCCAGCACTAGGGAGGCAGAAAACAAGAGGATCACTTCAAGTTCGAGCTGTAGTGAGACTGTGCACAAAAAAAAGGAAGAAAAGAAAAAAGAAAATGAGTGTGTCCCTAATTTGGGTTTTGACTGACATTTGCTCCATTAGTTTCAGATTCTGCTTTCTCAGTAGTATACTGGTAATGTTATGATTTTCTCAGGCTGTCACATTCAGAGGCATAGGATGTCCACCTCTCCCACACTGGTGCTGCTAACTTAAATCACCTGGCCAAGGAAGTATCCAATTTCTCCTCTGTATTGTCCCATTTTTTTTCCCTTACCACTATAAGACACTTTCAGATCACAGAAATGGTCTATTTATAATAAAAAAATTTCCCCTTCAATTTAAAGTTTGTTAAGGAGTCTTGCCTAATCAGATCTTTCCTATAATGATTGCAAGCTGATGTTTTTGTGTCACATTTGTCCCACCTTTCCCAGATGGCCTCAGCATTCTATTCTATGAGCCCTATCTCCTCCCCAAGTCACTTATTTATCTATCTGTCTCTCTACTACCAGTATGGACTCAAGAATTTCTATCTTGTACAGCAATTAACCACTAAGAAGAATATATGCAGTGTGTTATTTGTTGAATCTGTACTTCCGATTTGATTTGAAACTGTCTCATTGCTATCTGTTTATCAATAAAATTTTGGGAAAAAAAGAATTTCTATGTTGAAATTAATTATTAAACTTATTTATTCTGGTGTTCAAATAGTACCAGATTTGCAAGCTGGAACTCTTCAACCTAGCTCTTCTATACTCATAACATATCCCCAACATCTTTTTCACACTCCAGTATAACAAAGTATTTTGAAATTATTTAATATGTACCCTGCCCCGGCCCTGGAATCACTCATTTCTCTAAAAAATACTGCTTTTTCTTCGTGAAAAACAATATTAAGGAAGATCTGGGTACAGTTGTGTTCATGGTGACAAGGATGTCTCTCTTTTTCAGTCCTTTCAGATTCTGATTATATTTTAAAGGATCAACTACACTTACTGGTGAAGTATATTTAGGCTGTGAGAAAAAATAAAACTAAACCAAAGGTAAATTAAGGCTTTGTACTTGAACTTTGGGACAGATGAATGATTTTGGCCTTTACTAAAATAGAGAGAAAGTTTACCAAGGCAAATTGAGAATTCTGTTTGAAATGTACTGACTCTGTATACGTATTAGACACCCAAGTGAAAATATTGAGAAAGAAACTAGGTAAGTCTAGAAATCAGAGTAAAGGATCAATGTGATAATATAAAATTGAGTCGCCTTAACATATTAATATTTAAAGCCACTGAACTACAGGAATGGATAGGTAAGTATGACTAGATGTTTGAAAAAAGTCTCTAGAGGGCCGGGCAGATAGCAAAGCGGACTAAAGTGCATACTTAGGCAAATGCAGGTTTGATCCCTGGCATGCCATGCCAGCCCCGCCCCCAGGGCGCATTGAGACAGCAATTGAGACTGGGTGACCTGTAATTCTAGCACTTGGGAGGCTGAAAACAGGAGGATCACTATGAGTCCAATCTGTGTTGTGATA
>NW_004524714.1:4249215-4264700 GCF_000260255.1 Octodon degus
GGTGTTTGTAAATAGGATATCAAGTCTGCATCTTGTACAGCAATTAACCACTAAGAAGAATGTATGCAGTGTGTTAATTATTGAATCTGTCCTACCGATTTGATTTGAAACTGTCTCATTGCTATTTGTTTAGGAATAAAATTATGGTCAAAAAAATTACAATAAACAGGATTTTTGTCTATAAAAGAATTCAAAATAACATTTCAAAATACATGGGGAGGGGGGGATCTCCAGTATCCTCAAAAATATACTGAGAGATAGGAAGACCCATCTCCCTGAAGGAAAAGAAAAAATAGAGACATAAGAGAAAGAGAAAAAAATTAAAACCAAAGCATTAGGCTGAGTTGAGCAAGGTACAAGTCTCGAAGAACAGGAGAAAGTGGGAGGAAGTATACTCAATGCAGATGAGTAGATCTTACAGGGATATCAATCTCCCTCAGCATTAAATATAATGAAAGCCAGATTTCTCACTATAAGAGAAGGTTGTTACAAATATGAAACAGAAGAAAATTAGAATGAATCTTAAAATATTAAGACAGATTCATGTACATGTATACATACATTCATATATGTAAAACATAACCAAGAATTACAACATAAATGCACTGCAATCATGTACAGTGACACACACATGTATTCTAAGGTACTCAGAAGACTAAGACAATAGAATCACGGGTTTAAGCCTAGTCAAGGCAACTCAACAAGACTCCATCTCAAAATTTAAAAATAAAAAGGGTCTAGGATACTGGGGTATATAGCTCAGAGATAGTGCTTGCCTGGCATGTGCAAGACCCTGGATTCAATCACAAACGTGGCAAGACAAATAAATAAAAGGACTGGGGATGTAGCTCAGTAGAAGAGCACTTGCCAGGAATAAACAAGGACCTGAGTTCACTTCCCCAAATCACAAAATAATAACAATAGCAAACAAACACATTCAAAGCTGAGATACCACTGGACAGGTCTTCCTTCTCTAACCAAACCAAATATTTGCCTTCTAAGCATGATATTTTTTTTATTTAGTACAGAGTCTACAGGGTCTTACTGCACAGATCAGACTCATAGTGATTCTCCTGTTTTCAGCCTCCCAAGTGCTGGGATTATAGGCACACACCACCACACCCAGTCTCGATTGCCATCTCAGCACGCAGAGCCAACACGGTACTCCAGAGATCAAACCCCGACTACTGTACTCTACCTAAGCAGGTGCTTTAGTCCGCTAAGCTATCTGGCTGGCCCTAAGTATGAATTTAACTACCAGCTAAGAAAAAGCTTAAACAAGAAAGAGATGGAGGCTAATCTAGTTACTTTACATAGAAGAGTTTCTGAAAGATGAGATGAGAGTTTACAAAATTAGAGTTGCAGGTTTCATATGTACCAGGTTACATATGCCCCAGAAACTGCAAATACCTTGATAATCACAAAACATTAACCTAACATCAGCCATTAGTAACTTACTAGTATAGAATGCTTGCCTCTGAGAGACAAATGTTTTTTTTTTTTAATTTTATTTATTTATTTGTGTGTGTGTGTGTGTGTGTGTGTGTGTGTGGCCAGCTCAGCCCACCAGGGGGCAGGGCTGGCTGGCATGTGGTGCTGGGGGATTGAACCGCGGTCCCTGTGCTTTGCTAAGCCTGTTCTAAGTAAGCGCTTTAGACCACTGAGCCATCTCACCAGCCCAACAAATGTTGATTAAATGGAAATTTCTATAAAATTGAAGAGAGGCGTGATTAGGAAATGGTTACAACAAGCCAACTACTACTTCAGGTAGCTATGACCACAACTCAGCTGGAGGCATCTTTCTGCATTCACCTAGTGTTTCTGCAGGAAAGGACACAAAAGCTAAATTTGCATTACCCCCAAAGTGTTCTTTGACATATCAATCACATTTGAACAATTTCTCATTTTCATATCCAGCATTATAACAGAAATTAAGGTATTATTTACACTTCCTCTTTTGTAAGGTATCCAATTTCTTTTTCCTTCCCATGAAAGTTTTCTGGCCATTTTGGTTAAAAAATCACGTTGTCATTTTCATAATAATTAACAGATTTGGGGCTGGAGAAATGGCTCAGTGGTCTAAATCACCTACTTGAAGCAGGCTTGGCAAGGCACAGGGACCTCGGTTCGATCCTCCAGCACCACATGCCAGCCAGCCCCACCCCCTGGTGGGCTGAGCTGGCCACACACACACACGCACAATAAATAAATGTAATAAAGAAAAATAAATAAATATTAAAAAAAAATTAACAGATTTTCTTTATATATCCTGATCAATAATCTACCCAAAGTATCTTCTCCAATTATGTTGCCTGTTCTTTCATTTCCCTTTTTGGTTTATATTGATTAGAAGTTCTTTTTCTTTATGGCTATGATTTCTGTGCTCTGTCTTAAGTGATCTTTTCCCCACTCTAGTTCACAAATATTGTCTAATTTATTTGTCTTTCCTTATTTTTTAACTATTATTGAGATGAGACTGGTGTCATATGAAGATATGAAGACTACACTTAGAAGTAGTTACATAAGTAACAAAGATAAGCAAATGATTACAAAGAAAACACCTGAAACCACATAATTACTTGGCAAAAAAAATAAGCATTAAGATAAACACAAGCCCAATACTAAACTTTATATCCCTGCTCCTAAATGAAAGTGTTTCCAAAAATAAAACAATTAGAATCCATCCATACTTGTAAATTTTCCTCCTCTCTAAAGTGTACTTGTAACTCCAAATTCAATACATGGCATTTTCAGTCATTCATAGATACATACACATGGAAAGGTAAAAAAAATCTGTGTCATCAAACACACATGTTCCCAGACATGACCCTAAGTTCAACAAGGTGACATAGCCTTCTTGCTTGAACTCTCATGCTGAAAATGAGTATCCTTCTGACAGTCTATTTTGAACCATATTGTTCATAATTTTATGTTTTAGTTGATGATTTTGTCAATAAAAAGCACTCAAGTACAATGCTTAATTACAATCTAGTGTTCTTAGGTACAAGGTTGTGATGTGCCATAGGAAAAACACGTATTACATAACCTTTCTGGTATAAACTATAATGATGTTCAATGTTAATAAAAGTTATCTTTAAGCAGGAACACAAAACAAGGCTATATATTATCTAGTTGACAAAAAAAAAAAAAAAAAGGCAACCAAAAAGTTACAGGAATCTAACTGCATTTCCAACAATGGCTCAGTGTGTGTACAACTTTAGAAAATGTATTTACCATGAATAATAAGAATGAACTGTAAATTTAATGTATCAGAAACAAAATTAAGAGTCTTCAGAGTCTGTGGGATGGCAATTTTTAGGTGTGATCAGTCACATATTTCTTATACTACATCTTATTTTTCACTAAAAAAAAAGCATAATGATAGACTAACAAATTTTTTTTGAAGTACATACTGCCCATGTAGTGATTTATCATGACATAAAATCTGCTATTTTGTCTATATTTGAACTCTATCAACTTGAACCCAAATGGACTTAATTCAGACTCACAAATGAGGAAAATTCAAAGATATTTAATAGTTTACATAGGACTGATTTGTTTTTGTTGTACTCTTTTGAGACAGGGTCTCACCGTGTAGCCAAGATGGGCTTGAATTTATAGAGATCCTTCTGCCTCAGCCTCCGAAGTGTCTGGATTACAAGTGTGTACCACCAAGCTTAGCATATAAAACTGATATATAAGCTATAAGAGAAACAATAATGGTTTATAAAAAGAGATGCCTCTTCTCCCCCCCTCCCCACCCTGTACTGGGGATCAAATTCAGGAACTTGCACTTGTCAGGCAGGCACTTAAGCTGCTAAGCTATCTCCCCAGCCCCCAAGATGCCTCTTTCTGATAGCATAAATATTTATATAACCTACCTAGGAAACTATTTCTTCCCTACGGTCAAGGACTGAGAGAGCCAAATAAATAATCAAAAATTAAACTGGCAGGAAGAGTCTAAATAGTTTCAAAGGCTATTTAACACTGAGAGGTCTAGTAAGCTATCACTATCCTACACCAGAAAGATATTTCTAGGCCAAGTATGGTAGCACATACCTCTAATCCAGCACTCAGGAGCCTCAAGTAGAAGAATCGCCACAAGTTCGAGGTCAGCCTGGGCTATACATAGTGAACTCAAGGCCACCCTGGACTCCACAGTGAGACCCTGTCTCAAAACAAATTTCAAATAATAATAATCAAGTAATCACTTACTAAAGGCTAAGAACGGAGACCTGTATTCACTTATAGAAGGTTCCAAGAGTCCCATGATTTAGATAACACACATTACGTATTTTAGATTAGGAACCTGAGTTAGAAAAGAACTTTAACCAAGTATTGTCGTTCTAAGTGTCAGGTACTAGGACTCAATTCACAGACTGAATCCAGAAGCCCTACTAAATGTCAGTCTCTACAGAGTACTCTTGCTCAACATTCTTTCCCTTTAGAAAAGCAAATCATGCCAATTTCTACAGTTTCCTAGTCTATGTTATATCATTTCTTTATATTTCTTTCTTAAAATGCATTTATCTCACTGATTAAATGAGTGAAACACTTGTGTCATTACCTATGATATCTTAAGCCTCTTTTCCAATCCCTCAAAACTTTCTAAGTGATTTTATCCATGTTATTGGCTCGTAAGAGATTTGAAAATTATTCTCTACCTAGAACTTCCTTCTAAAAGCCAAATCTGTACATCAATCTGACATCTCTACTTGAATGTCATGTGAATGAATGAACATCCATCTCATTCTGAAAGAAAAAACAAAAAGCTTACAATGACTTATAAGATAATAAGCTTAAATGATCCACAATCCACCAACCCCCTAAAACTGTACATACTGCTATGGGTTTAAATGTTTGTATCCCTCCAAACTTCATGATAAAACCTAATCTCCAAGACAACAGCATTAGGAGATAAGAGCTGTGGAAAATAATTTGGTCTTGGGGACTTTGCCTTTATAAAGGATGGGGGCCTTTATAAAAGGCCTGGAGAATACTAGCTAAGTCCCCTTTACTCTCTTTTGCCCTCATGTTTCATATAATGACAGAGAGTGCAAGGTGCTATCTTGAGAGGAAAGACTAGGCTCTGGCCAGACAATAAACCTACTGGTCCCATGATTTTGAACTGTCCAGTCTGCAAAATTATAAGAAATAAACTTCTTGCTTATAAGTAACCTGGTCTGCGAAGGATGTAACAGCACTCCATTGTTCTCATTTCTTCCCTAGGCCTCCAGCCACTTAGCCTCCTTACTGTTCCTCCGACAGGCATGCTCCCATCACAGAAACATTATGCTTGCCTTTCCTTCCATTTAGGATGCTAATTCATAGATGGCTGAATGGCTATTTTCTCATGTGCTTCAGATATGTAAAATCCACAAATAAGGTAGGTATGCAGTTAGCTAAAAATTTTAAATTCTAATACTCCCCAACACTTTAGCATGTTTCTGGTTTTATTTTTCTGCAAGCATTTATTTCTCTTTCTCCCCCAAACCTCAAAAGGTAAAGAGAAGAAATTTTAACTCTTTGCTTCATTTTTATAGGCCTAAGATAGTGTATTGCATGCCACAGGTCCTTAATAAATGAAGCACTGATTAACTCAAAATTAGTATGCTTAAAATGAAACTCAGTTCCCCATCCCTATGCTAAAAATTACTCTCCCAACTATGCTTTCTATGTTATAGAAAGACACCCTCATTTAACCAAACGTGCAAGACAGAATTCTCTAAGATTCATTCCTGACTCCTTCCATCCACACCAATCAAATTCAGTCTCCAAGTTCCCCTCATAAACAGCTCATTAATCTGTGCATTTCTCTCCATCTTTACTGCTGTCAACCTAATCTGGGCCCTGTGTTGGTCAGTTTCCCATCACTGGACCAGAATACCTAATGCCATGACTTAAAGAAGGAAAGGAGTATTTTGGCTCGTGGTTTTAGTTTATGGCCAGCTAATACCAAGGTAGGAACATTATGACAGGACAACAATTTGTCCTTCAAGGCCATATGCTCAGTAATGAACTTCCTCTGACTCAGCCTCACCACCCAAGGATGCATTTAGCTACTAAAACTTCTTAAGGGATGAACTGATGGATGGGAATAGTATCCCCATGATTCAATTACTCTCTAACCACATGAGATTTGGGAAACATTTTAGATCAAAACTATATCAGCCATTGGGTTGGGGAGATAGCTTGGTGGTCTAAGCACCTGGCTGGCAAGTGCAAGTACCTCGGTTCGATTCCTGGTATTGCATGCATTGCTGGCCCTGAAACCAGGTGTGGTGGCTCATGCCTATAATTCCAGTGCTGGGGAGGCTCAGACAGGAGGATTACTATGAGTCCAAGCTGCATAGCAAGATCCTGTATGAAATAAATGATTTTTAAAAATTAGAAAATAAACTACACAGCCAACATCATCTCTCACTGGGACTAAGACAATGACCTCCAAGCTGACCACCCTAATTCCATTTTCTGGTCTTCTAAAAATCCCTCTATTCAAAAGTGGACTTTTCTGGGCCAGCCAAACAGTTCAATGGATTAAAGCGCCTGCAAGCAGCTCAGGGGCCAGGGGTTCAATCACCAGGCCTGCTGTGCCAGCCTCACCCCCGGGGTACGCTGAGACAGCAATTGAGACTGGGTATGGTGGCACAAGCCTGTAATCCCAGCTCTTGGAAGGCTGTAAACAGGAGGATCACTACAAGTGCAATCTAGTAGTGAGATGCTGAACACCCTGTAGACCCTTGCCTAAAATATTTTTTTTATTTGTGTGTGTGTGTGTGTGTGTGTGTGTGGCCAGCTCAGCCCACCAGGGGGTGGGGCTGGCTGGCATGTGGTGCTGGGGGATTGAACCGCGGTCCCTGTGCTTTGCTAAGCTTGTTCTAAGTAGGTGCTTTAGACCACTGAGCCATCTCACCAGCCCCCCTTGCCTAAAATATTTTTTTAAAAAAAGTGAACTTTTCCAATAAAAAAAAAATGAGTCTAGTCAGAAGTAGAGCTATAATCCCCACATTTGAAAGGCTGAAGCAAAAGATCACTGCAAGTTCAAGGCCAGCCTGAGCTATGTCTTTTTTGGTCTCAAAAACATAAATAAAAAATTAAACTTAAAAAAAAATTTACATTAATCTATGTGTCTCTCCAGAGAAAAATTCCTTCCAGGCTTCCCAATGCTCTTTGAAACAAAGTTCAAATTTCTCACTATGCTCAGAAGCCTGCACATGAAGTGGCTCCTGCGCATGCGCATCTTGACAACCTTATCTCATACTTCTTTCCTTCCTATACATGATACTTTAAACACCAAAGGGTCATGCTTCATTAAATATATCAAATCCTTGATATATTCAGACCCATGCATTTGTCAGTCCTTCTCAGAATGCCTTTTTCTAAGTTGTTCTGAAGCCTGCTCATTCCACCTGTATTAGTCGTCATCAAATAGTTAATGCTCAAAAAAATTTCCTTTGAACAATTTACAGAAAGTGGCTTTATTTACCATTACCACTCTATTCATTGGCTTGGATTATGTCTATTACCCAGTAGAATGTAAAATCAAGAACCAAGTGTATTTGTTTACTTTATTGCTCTGTTCTTTATGTCAGTTAGCCAGTGTTACTGCCCAGTGCCTGGCACATAACTTGCACCAAGTAGCTGCTGAATAAATGGTTACATTAAACCATCATTTAGCAGACAATGCAGAAGAAATTTAAACATTAAGTGAGTTGTTAGAGAAAGTCAGCACCTCCTAGTTCCTTCATGCCATGGTATCCCTGGTAAAAGGTCATATTTATACAGCATAGGAAGATAAACAGAAAGGACTGCTTGTAGCCATGGGAGACCAGTACAAGAGCTCTCACCTTCCCAGGACCAGTCTAGCTGCCCAGAGGATGAAAAGTCTCTTTATCTCACGTAATTCAGAAAAGTTCTAGATTATGACATTTAAGAACTCCTCCAATCCTGAAATTCTTAAGTCTTAGAAAAAAAAAATATATACACTAAAGCTAAACATAATAGCACAGCTAGTCAAAAAAATAAGACAGGATTATAAATTCTAGGCCAACCTAGACAACCCAGACTCATAAAGAAAAAAAGGAATACACAAAAGAATCTTACTAATTTTTAGCTATCTAATATTTAATGAACTTTATAATTTCCTCAAATAGCATGGTTGATTAATTTTTGATTAATTTTTGCCTACAATTTAGTCTATCTATAGTAACTTTCTATTTGTTTTTTGCAGTACCAAGGATTGAACTCAAAACCTTACACTTGGCAGGCAGGCGGTTATGACACTGAGCTATATCTCCAGCCCTTATCTATAGTATTTTTTATTATGCCTAGGACTGATCTGAGAGTAGACTAACACAAAAACTCAAGAAAGCAAACAGGAAATTCAAAGCCTTGGGATTGAATCCAAGGTCACTCTGCCACTGAAATAAATCCTCTGCCATTTTTACTTCTTTATTTTGAGACAAGGCCTGAACAACTCGCTCAGGTTACCACTGAATTTGCAATCCACCTGCCTAAGCCTCCCAAGTAGCTGAGATTACAGATGTACACCACCTTGCCCACCTAGGAAACTGTACCTTTTTTTCTTTTTAATGTATTTGGTATAGAGTCTCACTATGCAGCTCAGACTTGTAGTGATCCTCCTATTTTCAGCCTCCCCAGAGCTGGGATTACAGGCATGCACTACACACTTGGTCTCAGAGGCTGGCTCAGCATGCCTGGGGGCAGGGCCAGCACAGCATGTGGTGCTGGGGATCGAACCTCAGTCCCTGTGCATGCCTAAACAGGTGCTTAGTCTGCTGAGCTATCTCACTGGCCCTTAGGGAACTATATCTTAAAGGCTATTGTCACAACAGAGATACACAACACTCAACTGGTCAAAGACTTCAAAGTCAGGAAATCTGTTCTTGTATAAACAGTAGTTACTAACCCCTAATAACTTTGATGATCTACTGTGTTTTTGTTGACAGACTGGCACATGCTCCATCTCATAAAGTTCTAATAGTCAAAGCAAGAATTTATAAAACTACTTCAAGTTATTAACTTTATTCAAAATTCTATCTAAAACTGAAAATATAATTTATTACATTTCAATAAACTTGTAAAAAAAATGAGCAAACCAAGAGTAGTGAATAAAGTTAATATCACTAATAATATATCAGTGTGTCTCTTGGTCTAATGAATGAGGAAATATCACTTCAATGATATTCCTGTCAAATCAGTATAACCTCAATGTAAGAAAATTAGAAAATCCTTGGTTGATAAAATATTTTACAAAATAAATGGTCTATATCCTTTAAAAAAAAAATCAATGTTTGTTTTGTTTGTTTGTTTTTGTATTTTAGGGAAGGGTCTACAGGGTGTTCAGGGTCTCACTACTAGATTGGACTTGTAATGATCCACTTGTTTACAGCCTCCAAGAGCTGGGATAACAGGGGCACGCCACCACACCCAGTCTCAAATGCCATCTCAGTGAGCCATGGGAGTGGGATAGGGCAGGCCCAGGGATCAAACCCCCAGCCTCTGTTCCTGCTTTCAGGCACTTTAATCCACTGAGCTATTTGGCTGGCTCTATTGCCACAGAAAATAAAGGCTAAGAAATTGTTCAAAATTAAAAGAGTCAGGAGCTGGGGAGATAGATCAGTTGCGGCATAAATGTCTGTCTGGCAAGCACAAGGTCCTGAGTTTAATCTCTGACACCAAAAAAAAAAAAAAAATCAAATGTTGAAAATTAAAAGACACAAAGGAACATGAAAATTAATTCATGCTTACACTTTGAATCCTGCATAAGAATTTTTTTTTCCTTTTTCCTATAAAACACATGATTGAGGCCAGCCAGATAGCTCAGTGGACTAAAGTGCCTATTTAGGCAGAGCACATAGGCCAGGGTTAGATCCCCAGCTTGCTGTGCCAGCCCCGCACCTGGAGTGCACTGAGAAAGCGACTGAGACTGGACATGGTGGTGAGTGCCTGTAATCGCAGCACTTTGGAGGCTGAAAACAGGAGAATCACTACAAGTCCAATCTACATAGTAAGACCCTGTACCAGAATACATTAACAAAAGACACATGATTGAAAAATAGACAGATCTACAGATTAGACAATAATACTTTATCAGTTTTGTTAAATTGTTCAAGGGAATATTATCTTCAGAACATATACACTAGAAATACTGGTGTTAATGTGTCATTTTTGCAATTGTTCGAATTGTTCACATAAAAATAAGAATATGCATATAGGGGGCTGGGGAGATAGCTCAGTGGAATAAGTGCTTACCTGGCAAGCGCAAGGTCCTGAGTTCGATCCCTGGTACCACAAAAAAAAAAAAAAAAAATTCTTTCGGGGGCCCAGCCCTAGCTCAGTTCTTTAAGTGGCTGCTTCCACAATGCTGGCAGCCTCAGTTTGCTGTAGTTCGATCCCCACAACACTCCAGCCATGCAGAAGTGCCCTGAAGGCATTCAAGGAGCCAAAAAAAAAAAGAATATGCATATATATTCCTATGTACATATGTATACATACACATGTTCATATAGTTAACATATATAAGGAAAACTTTTTATTTTTTTAATCATATATTTATTTATTTGGTACAGGTTCTCACTAAACAGCTCGGGTTCATAGTGATCCTCCTGTCTCAGCCCCCCCTAGTGCTGGGATTACAGGTGTGCGCCATCACATCCGGTATAGGCTGGCAGCATGGCGCACCCTGGATTCCAGTCCTGGGTGCAGTACTGAGGATCAAACCCAGGTCCTTGTGGTTGCCAGATAGGCACTTACACCACCAAGCTAAAACTTTGTAAAATAGTATAGAAGTCATTTTGAAGAACAATTGCAAGGAAGGTACAAGGGGAAATGTTAAGAGATTTTATCAGTTTCAAGAGATGGAATGTGAGAAAAATATACTACACAATAACATACATCAGTAATTTTATTCTGAGAAGAGGGAGAGAAATTTCTGCAGCAAACCTTAATCAGGAACAGCTTTTTCTTGTGCGAAAATGTGTTTGCAATTTTATGATCTTCTGTAAGAATGGAAAAAATTATGATAACAAATATATCAAAACATTTGGAAATCAGCCAGGCATAGTAGCACATGCCTATAATCCCAGAGCTGAGGAAGTTGAGGCAGCAGAATTACTGCAAGTTCAAGACCAGTCTGGGCTACAAAATGAGCTCAACATCAGCCTAAATTGCACAGCAAGATCCTATCTCAAAAAAAAGAAAAAAAAAATTTTTTAACTCATACACTAATTTTCAAAAACAATCACTCTACTCAGTCATTCTCAAAGCTGCACATAACAATGACAGGCAAAATACTATCAAGAAAAACAGAATGACTTGAAATTTTCTTTATACCAGAATAAGCAGATATACCAAAGGAATTTTGCTAAATGAACATATGGCAGCCTAATTCAGTAACCTAACGCCTGAAAATAATTCAGAAGGATGAAAACAGAGAGGTACTTTATAATCAAAAGCACAAGGTATTTTATTGTTCAGATTAATCTACTATTACTATATATGAAATATATTTTATCTACCTCATAAGGAAATAGGAGATGAAATCATATTCAACTCAACAAATATTCATTGAATGCCTAGGTGTGTGCTAACAGAGGAGGTACAGAGTAACTTTAAATAAAAATTAATTCCTAGTACTCAGATTACTGTTCCTGATAAAACCTTTTATTTAAAGGAAAGATAAACAGTACACATTGAAATAACTATTAGTAAACATCCCATAAGCTGTCAAAAACTTTTATTCCTCCAGGAAAGAAAAATTCTCTCCACTAGAACTAGTCTTTCTAACCAGTTTGCTTCACTGAAACATTGAGATGTTGCTATTTAAGAGATTTGTGCAGTTTGCCATATAGTGAGCTATTAACAGGTATAATAATGCAAAAGCTCTTTACTGACACAATAATTTACTGCTAGAACACAGAATTTGAGGTTATAAGATTAATACATTAAAGCACTGCTTTCTGGTTCAATATTACAGCAAGAACCCTGAAGAGTCTGTTAGTAGAATATATACTCACTTCAGTAACTAGCTATGTCCTACTTCATTCCATGTACATTTTTTTTTCTTTCTTTTTTGGACTTGGGATTGTACCCAGGGCCTTTGCTCTGAGCTGTATCTCCAGTCTGCTTTCTATTTTTCATTTGGAAAAAGGGTCTTGCTACATTCCTAAATTGCACAGATGGGGATCAAATTTTTCAGTCCTCCTCTTTCAGCCTCCCAGAGTGCCAGGTTTACAGATGTGTGCCACCACATCTGGCTTCCATGAGAAATTTTAGACTGACATCTCCAGTTGGCTTAATTTGGCTTTTGTACATTATCCATATAGTCAGCTTCTTTTGTTGGTATCACACCATTCCTTATCTTTTCAATATAAATTTCTGTGCTGTTTCTTTAAAGTAGAAGAGCTGTATCAGTAAACTTCTACTTGCTCTATTAGTAGACATCACTGAATAGCTGAGTCCTTAGTTAAAGAAAAACTAAATATCAAATTAACTCCTGTAGACTATTGTTGCTACTTTAACCTCAAACATCTTTCAGAACTTATTATTCTAATCATTATCACTGTCAAAATAATAATTTGAGCTAATAACGATGATAATACGTATTACTGAAACAATGAAGCTCTTTAGTTTGTGAAACTTTGGCCTCCCAAAGAATCAAAATAAATAAATAAACTGAATATATACAACTTAGAAAAGAAAGTGCAAAATTAGACAGAAATAAATTTAATGAGTACAGTGCTCCTGATTTGTAATGTCACGGAAACTCAGTTCTGGGCCAGCAAGATAGCTCAGAAGACTAAGGGCCTGCTTAAGGCAAGCTGCACAGGGACCAAGGCCAGCACTATAAGTCACGCCAGTCCCACCCCGAGTGCACTGAGCCGGCCACTGAGACTGGATGTGGCGATGCAGGCCTGTAATCTCAATGCTGGGGAGGCTGAAAACAGGAGAATCACTACAAATCCGAGCTGCATAGTGAGACCCTGTACCAAGTACACACGCAAAAAAAAAAAAAAAAAAAAAAAAAAAAAAAAAAACACCCTAAGTTTTGTGGGCCAAAAAATGCTATAAGCACACCAAAAATTACCATATTTTAGCTCCTGACATTTTTACTTTTTCTATAAACTTAATCTTACATGTCCTTCAAAGTAGAAAATGATCTACTAATATTCAGTATAACCTACCTGTCTTCATGCAATTGTATCTATACCCAGGAGAAGAAATATGTATACATGTGTAGCGCTTCAGAATGGCTCAATAAAAACAAACTATAGGTAATGAAATAGTATTTTAGAGGGAGAAAAATGTCTGCACTTAAAAATAAACTAGCGGGGCTAGGGAGATGGCTCAGTAGAATAAGCGCTTGCCTGGCAAGCACAAGGGCCTGAGTTCAATCCCTGGTTCCGCAAAAATAAATAAATAAATAAATAAATAAATAAATAAACTAGCAGCAAAAGATTTATTTTGTTTCCTTAATGTAAATGTCCAAAAGTCATTTACATATTATATCAAGACTTAAAAGCCATATCCTAATGTGAAAAAAACTAACTAAAATATTTGAGGCTAAATACGATTTAATACCAAAATGGATATGCAGCATATGAGTTTGTGATTACTCAGCAACAGATAAATGATCCTAAGTACAGTAGGATATTAAAAGGCAAAACATCACTATACCAGATTAATTTTTTAGTCATGGAAATAAACCCTTAAAAGGTTAAAATTCATTCTTTTTTTTTTTTTTGGCAAAATTCATCCTAAGTCATTTTTTAAGGAAAATGCTAAAGTACCATGTATGTATATTTTATATTGTATATTAAATAATCTAGCTAATCAAATTAGAAATTCTGTTTTTGTCTTTAGGTAGCCATGAAGGTAATTCCATTACGTTTAGTTATACTCCAATAGGACTTCAAAGATTCCATATACTACAACAGCAATGACAGTAAGTTCATGAGTACATGCTGCTAGTAACACATAAAGGCATGACATAATGGCATAATTAGAAAACAGAGAAGAAAAATATCATTAACAAAAAATACCAAGTGACTGAAGAAAGGATGAGAGAACCTAGTACAATTTATAAATAATAACAATTCTAGCACAGAATATAAATTTCATTAATGATGACTCTGAAATCTTGTGTGTAATTATAGACAAATGTACAAGCACTAGTTTGAAACTCCATGGGAGTAAAATAGCCATTAGTATATTTCATAATCCTAGATTTTAACAGCTTTTCCAACAACAAACTGTCTAGGTAATTACCAATCTATCTGAGAATTACTATGAACTTTGTACCTTTTTAGTTCACTGACAAATGACTATTTGCTATTAGCCCAAGAAATAATAATGTATTAAAATATTTGCTTTATATACAAAAACATAAGATTGTATTTAGACTACACCGAACTTCGTAGCCCAAAAATATTTTTTAAGGCCACATAGAAATCTATGAATCAGAAGCAGGACAAACAAAAATCAAAGTGCTTGCTGATAAAGTTATTTTATACCTGGTCATATATTCTGGAGGAATGTTTCTTGATTCTACAGGCAAATTTTGCTGATATTACTGATAATGTTTTGCTTGAAACTTCTTAACAGAAATAAAAGCATATTTTTTTAAATTATTGTATTTGGTACAGGATCTCATAGGGATCCTCCTGTTTTCATTCTCTCAGGGCTGTGACTACAGGTGTGTGCACAGGTCTATGCCACCATGCCAGGTCTCGGGGCACATGGGGGGCAGGGCAGCACGTGGTGCTAGAGGTCGCACGTGTTAATTCTTAAGAATCCTAACCCCAGGATTAGGCAGCTTAGTGGCAGAGCACTTCCCTATAATGCCTGAAGGCCTAGATCTGATTCCTAGCACAATTCCTGACTCCAAACATGTAGGATACATTAGTTTAAAGATTTAACGTAGCCAGGAATGGTGGTACATGTCGGTAATCCAGTACTCTAGGAGGCTGAAGTAGAAGGATCACAAATTCAAGGCCAGCCTGGGCAATTTAGCAAAACCTTCTCTCAAAATTAAAAATTTTAAAAGGGCTAGGGAAGTAGTTTAATACAAAGACCCTAGATCCAAATACCACCAAAAAACAAAAGGAATTTCTGATCTCAAAAAACATGGTCAAGTGTATTGATCTGATTTTCTAAATAACTCATCTTGAACAGCAACTCAAAAACCACATCTGAACTCACATTAATTTGTGGCATGGGCCAGCATAACCAAATTATTAAAAAATATTTGACTAGTAATTTAAATGTTACTAACATATTTATCTCATTTCAAAACCCTACCTTTCATTCTACTAAATCTTTTTTTTTTCTTTTCAAAGTTTTATTGATAAACATATGGCAATGAGACAGTTTCAAATCAAATTGAAAGTACAATTTCAACAAATAATATACTGCATATATTCTTCTTAGTGGTTAATTGCTGTACAAGATGCAGACTTGTGATC
>NW_004524714.1:4264845-4278301 GCF_000260255.1 Octodon degus
AGCCCATAATAGCAATGGGACTTCTGCTTAACTGGCAATGTCAGAAATTATTGACCTGAGTGCCCCACACCTCAACATAACAACATGGCTTTACTTCCTATATTTCGTCTTCATACTTTTCTACTGGATGGTTAAGACCAAGGTAAAGCAGGACCTGTGCAACAAGTACTAAATCCTTAAAATAGAACCCAAGCTCCTCAATGTGAGTTATTTCACTTGAAAACTATGTATTTTTATATTAATGTCTTATAATATTCTTCTTTGTCACAAGAGTATTATAATTTTGTTAATTTTTTAAAATAAAAATACACAGCAAATGGTCATCAGCATAATGATAATAAGAAAATATTGAGGAACTCACAAATTAACCAGTCCTTGCAAAGAAGAATCAACATAAAACTCTAAATCTAATTTTTTAAAAAATACTAAATATAAGGTATATTAGTGTAAATAAGGAATAATATACGTAGTGGCTCTATATAATTTACACATAATTAAGAATTCGACTAATGCTTTCTGAGGATGTTTAATCAAGAAAACACTTTTGGAATACATGGACTCAACCCATGATTTAAACAAGGAGAATGAAAACAGCAGATAGAAAGAAGACTGTTCCCTATATATTAGTCCTTACAGCTTCTGTACTACAGACAATATATCTTTTTTCTTAGCCACAGGCTACCCACTCACAAGTCTTTACAACATCCATGGTGGTGGTAAGGAACAATTTAATACAACAGCTCGCCCCACAGAAAATTTCCACTCAACTTTAAAGGCTTGTCATATCTGTCCCATCAATTGGTGAGAAGAGATGAAAATGGATTCTCAAGAGCAAAAGGCTTAATGCACTACCCCTGAGGTAGTAAACCATGCCACTTAGTGTAAATAGTCTTGAAACCTGATGATATAAGTATAAGATCCATTTCTCGTCTGTAAAAGCAAAGGCTAAAGCATAATAACTTCTATGGTTTCATCATCAGTAAAGCTAAAAATCAGAAGAGAAAGGTGATGATTCACTTCCTGTGGCTCTGACTTCAATACTGGGCAGTGGAATGAAGAGACGCCAAGTTCAGTTTACAGTTTTAATGTGAGCTATTCCCACATTAACTATATTGTCACTGAATATTACTAATTGTACAACTAATTTTTTGTGGTGGTACCAGGGATTGAACTCAGGACCTTGTGCCAAAGCACTTATTCCACTGAGCTATCTCCCTGACCCCAAAAAATTTTTAAATGAGAGTACAGAACATTGTAAGAGGACAAGCTAGTCTCTACTACAAAGATTCAAAACTGAAATTTTAAAAAGAACCCAAACTAAGACCACAAAAAAAAGCTCAGAATAGTTAAGATGGAAATTTTGAACAACTGCTCACTGCATGTATATCTACCATGTTTTTATGTCTGAGACAGCAAGCATGAATGTAATGCTTAAAAGTTGATAGTACTTCAAATCATCTTTTAATTGCTTTGGAGGCTACCTGACTTTTAATTTATTTTTAAATTTTCATTACCATTAAAATATTGTATTATTATTAATGGCCAATAGTCTTACCACTGTCAAAACATGTGAAACACCTCCACTAAGTAAAGCCCTCCATTAACACTGAGTGAGATCTGACATACGGATTTCTTTAGATCCAATAAGATATCACTGAAGTCACAGAATCACCGTGGCTTATATTTATACATGATGATTTGGCTGGCTAGATACTCGAAACTGAGGACTCATGAATTCAGGAAAAACTGAAAGAAAGTATTAAAAAGTATTCACTGGGCTGGAGAGATGGCTCAGTGGTCTAAGGCACCTACTTGAAACAAGCTTGGCAAAGCACAGGGACCGCGGTTCGATCCCCAGCACCACATGCCAGCCAGACCCGCCCCCTGGTGGGCTGAGCTGGCCACACACACACACAATAAATAAATGTAATAAATAAAAATAAATAAATATTAAAAAAAAGTATTCACTGGCAAACTCTAGAACACAGGTTTTTATCAGAAATAATATAAAAGCAGAAAAAAGAAAGAAGGAGAGGAGAGGGGAGAAAAGGGGAGGGGAGGGGAGAGGAGAAGGGGAGGGAAGGAAAGAAGGAAGATTGTTTGAAGGCAGGGGTTGGGGTTGGGGTTCAGTAGACAAGTGGGTTGCCAGGTACCCAACCCACTCCAATCCTGGGGAGGAAAATGTAAACCCTCTTTTGATCAATTCTGAATCTAAGTGTTTTTTTCAGCCAACAAATCATTCTCCAAGAAAGTATAAAAATATACCACCTAGTGCTATATGTGAAAACATTACAAATCAAAAGGATAGCATTGATACTTCCTCTTTGTTAAGATGCTAATATCCTTCTACAGTACAGTGCATCTCAGAATACGTTCATGAAGCTTCAGGGGCACAATCGGTTAGTGTGCAGTACTATAACAGAATACCATTCAATCCTGCACAAGCTTTTACCTGGGATTATACCGAAATGGTTTCCATTACCAAATAACAATTATCTCCAAAATGTTCCTGGAGCATGGTCACAAAGAACAGAATTATAGTTGGCCCTGCACATATGAAGGGATATGGCAAAAGAAACAATGTTATAAGGATTCCTTGAGAGTAAGGATAAAGGCAGTGGCTGCTGTTTGTACACTACCATTAGCAAAAAACTGTCCTGCCGGAGGCAAAAAAGTTGTTAAGTAAATTCATCAATACTGAATTCAGTCAGAGTTGCTTTTAAAACGCAATAGTTCATCCAGAGTAAACATTAGAGGCCAAGGGAAGGGTCTCCCAGCACACCAAATTAAACACAACATGAGGTCCTCCCTTGGTATCATACTGAACAGTGTTTAATTCGGTCCAGGGTTACCCAGCCTAGTTGTCTTTGGAATGGGGGTGGCCACTGGAAGATAAGAAAAGAAACTAAGTTTTGTTTTTAAGGCTAGTGAATTAAAAAAAGGGGGGGGCAGGGAGATAGCTCAGTAGAATAAGCATTTGCCTGGTAAGTTTAGAGTCCTGAGTTCAATCCCCAGTACTGCAAAATAATAAATAAATAAATAAATATAAATAAATAAATAAAATAGCCACAATATCTTTGGTCTCTTCTTCAGAGAGCAAAGATATCTCCACAAAAGTCATAAATAGACAACTACAATAGTTTAAAGTACCTATTCATTATTTTATCCTCAGAAATCTTTTTTTTTAATGATTTAAAAATGGTGACACAGGGAAAGATAAAAGATTAACTTATCATAGCACTGTACCTGGCATTATTCAACAGCAAAAACTAAGTAGTAACTAAAGTCAAATTTCCAGTGTTTTCTCATTCACCAACATCACTTTAAGAAAGATACTTAATGCTAAAATTTCATTGTTGCCCAAAGAGCCAGTTTATCTAAGCACTATGCTTCTCCGACTTTAATATGATTGTCTGCAAATGTTAAAATACAATTTCTGATTCTGAAGGTCTGGGTCAGACATGAGAATCTACAGTTCTAATCATCTCCCTGGTGAAAATGGAGCTGCCAGGTGACAGAGTACAGTTTTAAGCAGGAATGGTCTAGAAAACACAGGAATAAAACATTAGTTTTTCCTCCCATCAGCTTCCACATTTCCATAAATTAAACACTTGATTTCTCCAGTTTCCTTATCTGTAAAATGACAAATTCACAGACTCTCACAAAAAAGAAAAAAATACTGTATGTATAAGAAAACAATAATTATAAACAATAACTTTATGTAATGCTTTTTAAATCCTCATAATAGTCTTCATAATAAAAAAACTTTTTAATAGGCTGGCCAGATAGCTCAGCAGACTAACACTCCTGTTTAGGCAGATGCAGGGACAGAGTTCAATCCCCTGCTGTGCTGGCCCCGCCCCCGGAGAGCAATGAGACAGAAATTAAGACTGGGCGTGGTGGCGCACACCAGTAATTCCAGCACTTGGGAAGCTAAAAACAGGAAAATCACTACAAGTCTGATCTATGTAGTGAGACTCCGTAGACTCTATACTAAATTATATATATATATATATATATATATATATATAATATTACATAAAAAACTTTTTAATGTGATCACTCACTAAACTCCCTATAAGAATAGTTTTATTATACATGCTTATTTTAATATACTATATATTTTTTAAAATTCATGCAAAGGACACAAAGAAACTTTAGCGTTGATAGATGTGTTCATTACCCTGACTGTAGTAATGGTATAATAGGTATATACAGACATCAAAACTTACCTAATTGTAAATTTTAAATATGTGCAGTTTATTGCAAGGGAAGTATACCATAATAAAGCTGTTTCAATAATAACAAAAGTAACATTTACACACACTCAACTTTTTATTAAAAACAAAAACAAAAACAAAAAAAAAAAAACAGTAGTCTGAAATTTTCATTAGGAAACCTTTGCTCCCCACTGCTACTAAGTTAGAACTGGCTTTAGAATCCTTGTATAAAGAATGGTGCCACACTAGCCAGGTGGCAACTAGCAAGCTAAGGAATTCAGCTCTCAGAGATCATGCCAGTTTCACAGCTAACTGAGCTCCACCATACTCATATACGGCCCACGTTCTGGCCACTACCTTCACCTCTATCACATCTTCACTTCCTGCACACTTCTCACTCTAACACAGCTGTTGCCCAACCAAAAATGCCCTCTTGTCATTGAGATTCCAACCTGTGCTTTGTGACCCAGCTCAAAATTGCCATTCTCGGGCAAGCCTTTCTTACTTCTTGAAGCTATCAATTGCTCCCTCACTATATTCCCACAGTATTTCTTTTTTTTTTTTTTAATTTATTTTTATTTATTACATTTATTTATTGTGTGTGTGGCCAGCTCAGCCCACCAGGGGGCGGGGCTGGCTGGCATGTGGTGCTGGGGATCGAACCGCGGTCCCTGTGCTTTGCCAAGCTTGTTTCAAGTAGGTGCTTTAGACCACTGAGCCATCTCTCCAGCCCAGTATTTCTTTTATACCTCTACTATTCTGGTAAAATAATCTACAAATTTAAACATGTACTTTTTTAACTTTTGTGTGTACACACAAAATACATGTGCTACCATTATTAACTAGTATCTTAAAAGAATACACAATTATAAAGTATACTAATAACAATGGTAGTAAATCATAAAGTACCAATATTTACAAATACAAAATTATTAAAAATAGTTTCTGTGATTTTAATGTTGCCTGACTTTCTGATAGGCATAATAGATCATAATTAGTTTTCCACCTTACACAGCTAAGAGCTTGTACCAAAAGTAATCAGTTCTCCTATTGCCTCATCATATACTTGCATTATTTCTCTATTTTCCTGTATAGGTATCTTAAAATAACTTGTCAATTTCAGAAGCCATGAGTTTAAATTAAGATAAAATAATACACAAATATCTCCAACCACACACAACTGGGAATATATGGGAAACCAACCTAGATCTCCTACTATTTCCTCTCAATGTTTCCCACAGTATATCCAGGGCCTTTGCGCTGAACTACATCCCTAGCCTTATTTATTTTAAGAAACAGTCTCAACAAGTTGCCCTAGCTAGCCTTGAATTTATAATCCTTCTGCTACATTCAGCCTCCCTATATGTTGCCATTACAGAAGTTGACCACCAAGTCCAGGTCTTACTATTCCTCCATAATAAATAAGCCTAAAATGTGGACCACCCAGGCTGATTCCCATTTTAAGCATTAGTGAAGCTTAATTCTTACTTTTTAGCAAAGCGTATATTAGAATAACCACCACAGGAAAAGATTTCATAACTTTTAGTAAGTAGATGATGGGTACACTACCACCAAGGGTGGCCGACAGCCTCTAAGAAGGCCTGCAAGGATTCCCACCTCCTGCTACTCACACCTTCATGCAATCCCTTCTTCCTGAGCATGGACTGGACTTAATGACTCAATTCTACCAAACAGAACATGGAGTAAAAGAATTCCAAGATTAGGCTACAAAACATCGTGGCTTCCACTTTGGTCCCCCTCAGTTACTTGCTTTCTCACTTTCAAGGAAGCCAGATGTCATGCTGTGAGCTGCCCCATCCAAAGACCTATGGAGGAAAAATAGCCCCAGCCATCAGCCAGCAAAGGCCTAAGGCCTAACAACAGCCAGGTGAATGAGTAAGGAGGCCAATCCGCCCCACATGAGCCTTATGAGAGATAACTGGAGCCTGCTGGCACTACCTGACTGTACTCTTGTGGGAGACTCTCAACACAGAAGCACCTACTTAAACTGTGCCTAGATACTTAGTCAACAGTATCCATGCTAAATATTGGCAGTTTGAAACTGCTAGGTTATATGGCAAAGGATAACTGAGTTCAAAACACATTGGAAGCCAGGAAGCTCAGAGGTAGCGTGCTCACCTAGCATGCATGAGGCCCTGAGTTTGACAACAGCACAAAAAACAAGTATACACACACATGCCTTACAACAGTAGGAAAAATCAGAGCAATTGGTCTATCATAAGAATTAAGAAATTATAAAATAGCAATTACTAGACAGACTACTGTGTACAGATGGGAAAATCAGTGAACTTGTGCCTAAAATATCAATGTTGAAAATGTTAAAATCAATGTTAAGCGGAAAAAAGAAAGCCAAAGATTAAAAACAATATAAAACAATTATGTGAGATTCAAGAAGCACCCAATATTAAAAACATTTATGGGAATTATGAACAATAAATTTAGTGTGTAAAAGAAAGGGCAAAAAGGAAAGGGAATAGGATTAGGAAAGGACACATAAGGTTTCAATTAAATCTATAACATTTCATCTCTTAAACTATATGCTATGGGGCTGGCCAAAGAGCTCAGTGGATTAAAGAGCATATAAGCAGGCACAGGGGATGGGTTTGATCCCCAGGTCTACCGTGCCGGCCCAACCCCTGGGGCCCGCTGAGACAGCAATTGAGACTGGGCGTGGTGGCACACACCTGTAATCCCAGCTCTTGGGAGGCTGTAAACAGGTGGATCTTTACGAGTCCGATCTAGTAGTGAGACCCTGAACACCCTGTAGACCCTTGCCTAAAATACAAAACTAAACAAATAAAACTAGATGCTATGTATGAGTTTTTCTATATTATTTATATTTTCATATGCTCTGAACTCTTGTATCAAAAAAAAAATACACACAATGAAATAGACAAATATAAAAAGAAGTTCTGATTATTCCATGACTATCCCAATGGACTGGAGGATACATCCTGCCTGAGACTATGCTGTATCATTTATCTATTGAGAAGTTTATTTCCTCTTCTATGCTGTGAGCAATTTTGAGGCCCAGAAAAAGCATTCAATAAATGCCAAATAAATTTATGATATAAGCAGTGTTTACTCATATAGATTTCATTTTCCTACCATAATATCTGCTTATTTCCAAATAAACTGACCATAGCTTGATCTCTAATGGAAACAACTAATTATCCAAGAAAAATTACCTTGGCAAGACAGCATCCACTGTCGATCATTAACTAATACTAATAATCATCACATTCATTAAAAATCTTGGCACAAGTCTGTTTCCTCTACCCCAATTCTATCAGTCTTCAAGTAGCACATAAAAATTCAAACAACATCCTAGCCCTCTAGTTCTCTGACCTCCTTAATAACCAATGACAAGGGCTGGCCTGATAACTCAGCAGACTAAAGCCCCTGCTTAGGCAGAACACAGTGGCTGGGGTTCGATCCCCAGACATGCCATGCCAGCCTCACCCTGAGTGCGCACTGAGACAGACTGAGACTGGGCATGGTGGCACACACTTGTAATCTCAGCACTTGAGAGGCTGAAAACAGGAGAATCACTATGAGTCCAATCTATGCAGTGAGACCCTATAGACCCTGTAGACCTTGTCCTAAATACAAAAAAAAAAAAAAAATCCTTCTCAATTTGATACACCAGCTCCACATGTCACATCCTAAACTTTATTATCCATCACCTGCAACTGCTTCACCTCTTAAATAAAATTTAAATGCCTCATTCTATGATCACAGTGTTTCATACTGCTGATCCTCTTTCCTTTTCACCCATTCCTCTCATCCTTCAGTCTAACTGTGTCAGCCAATCCTCAAATTCCTCTATTTCTTCTTGGTCTATTCGTGACTCCCTTACCTTTCATACCTGTGCCCTGTGTATTATAGGATGGGACATCTTAACTATTGCAACAAAGCTCTATGACCCATTATATTCTTGCCATTTTCTCTGATTACAAGCAAACTCCAAGCACAGAGGACAGGTACAATCTATGTTAACTTCTTGGAGAAATCACAAATGGTCATGCTAGTGCCATTTCAACTGCAGCCTCCAACTCTGACTGAGTCTGTAATCTAACAATTATTTTCCAATGCTTGCTCAGTAACACTTCGAGAACTTTACCAAACTCTACTTCACAACAATACATGCTGAACTCAACAGACAATCTTTCCTACTCATCAAAAGAGTTCATATATGCAATACATTTTCCTTATTTTCCAATTCCCACTTATACATCCCATATCAACAACAAAGAAAATTTCAGAATTCTAGGAAACAGCCAAAGATTTTCAGCAACCAAGTAAACACTGAACTTGAAAAAAGGCAATTTTAAAACAGTAGGATAGCTTCATAACATTTTTATTTTCCCTTCCCTATCTTCCAACATAGCTCAAAGATATCTCAAAAATGGAACCCTCCAGTGGGAGATTCTGGTTCCTGGTTCCTGGTTCTAGAGGGAGCAGAGCATATCTTATATCTTATGTCCTAGCCCTCTAGAGGTCTCTAAAGAACTAATATAAGACTCTAGTCTATTTTATATGAGAATTCCTGCTGGAGAGAAAAACAAAACATTCTTCTCAAACACTATAAAGCAAAGGGAGAATATGCAGTCACCTGGGACAAAAGATAACAAAACAAAGAAACAAAAAGCCAGAAGGAAAGTTTCTTACAGGAATGAAAGCATTTTTTCCTGCTTTGGCAAGCGCAGGGACCAAGATTCAATTCCCACTCCCGCATGCAGCCCCATCCGTCCCCAGGGCACACTGAGCAAGCAATTGAGTCCTGGTGTGGTGGTGCATGCCTGTGATCCTAGCACTTGGGAGGCTGAAAACAGGAGGATCACTACAAGTCCAGGCTGGCTGGTGAGACCCTGTACCAAATACATAAATGAAAAGGGGGGGAGGGGCAGCCAGATAACTCAACAGATTAAAGTGCCTATTTAGGCAGAGGCAGGGATGGGGTTCAATCCCTGGCCTGCTGTGCTGGCCCCACCCCTGGAGCGCACTGAGACAGTGACTGAGACTGGGCATGGTGGCATATGCCTATAATTCCAGCACTTAGGAGGCTAAAAACAGAAGGATCACTATGAGTCCAATCTGTGTAGTGAAACCCTGTGGACCAGGTATGAAAGAAAGATAGAAAGAAAGAGAATTGAAAGCATTCTAAAGTACCTCGGATATTATGGAAATCATAAAGTCTCACACATGTTAAAGAAGTACCAGTGCTCAAGAAACATCCAAGAATGCTCTGAGTTTCACCTCTGGCTGATCTGCAAAGGTTACACAGAAGCAGAAAATAAAGATGAGGGCATAGCTGTGAATGGGCTCACTAAATAATACAAGGATATCCCAAGACAAAAACAATCAGCAAGGACAGAGATGTATTTTTATTCTTCACTTTTTAAAAAAATGTCATTGAGGGGCTGGTGAGATGCCTCAGTGGTCTAAAGCACCTACTTAGAACAAGCTTAGCAAAGCACAGGGACCGCAGTTCAATCCCCCAGCACCACATGCCAGCCAGCCCCGCCCCCTGGTGGGCTGAGCTGGCCACACACACACACACACACACACACACACACACACAAATAAATAAATAAAATTTAAAAATAAAAAATAAAAAAGTCATTGACTTAAGTCACCTACTATTCAAGGAAATCTGTATTAAAACACTGTATGAGGGTTTGATGTGTCATTCAGTAGCATAAGACCCTGGGTTCCAAACTAGCACCAGTGGGGGTAAAAATTAGCTGAACACAAACAAAAGAAACACAGACTTCAAAGACCATACAAGACAAATACAGACATTACAAAATCAGAAATCAAAAAGGATAGAAGAGAAAGATCTTAAAAGCTTTATGGGCCCAAGCATACCAACATGCACATAATGCAAGTACCAAAAAGAAAGAAGCAGCTGACAAGGACAGAAAAAATATCTGAAGAAATAATGGTTGAAAGCACCCAAAATTTAATAAAAGACATCAACCTAAACCTAAAGAAATTTATACAGAGACACAATATACAAACTACAAAATGACAGAATTTTGAAAGCAACAAAAGAGAAGCAACTATCACATATAATGGATTCTCCAAAAGTTTAACAGCCAAATTCTGGACAGAAAAAATGAAGGTAAAAAGGCAATGGGACGATATATTTAAAGTGCTGAAAGGGGAAAAGAGTGCCTTATAAGAATGTTATATCTGGTAAAATTATCCTTCAAAAATGACAAAAGAAGCTAGGTGTGGTAGTACATGCCTACAGTCCCAACTTGGAGGCTGAGGCAGGATGATCGCTTGAACCAGGAGTTTGTGAGCAGCTTGAGTAATATAGCAAGACAAAAAAGAAAGGAAAACAAAAAGAAAAAACTAAGACAACATTCCAACTCAAAAATAGAGGGATGTCGCAGTAGACCTACCCTACAGGAAATGTTAAAGGGAATCCTTCTAGCCAAAATTAAGATATAACACAGTAACTGAAAGCCATACAAGGGCCAGGGAGATGGCTCAGTAGAATAAGTGCTTCCATGGCAAGCGCAAGGGCCTGAGTTCAATCCCCGGTTCTGGAAAAAAGAAAAGAAAAAAAGCCATACCAAAAAAGAGAATTTCAGGAAACACAACTATATAGCTAAATACTTTTAAAAAGTGTTACTGTATTTTTGATGGATATCTCCTCTTTGAGATTCTTATATCACTAAAAGACAAACAGATAACAGTATAATTAAAAATCTATAATATGTACATGTATAAAAGTGTAATTTGTGATAACATAGAAGAGACAGAAATTTTTCTGTGCTATTGAAGCTAGGTTGGCATTAATTTAAGCATGATTGTTCTAAATTTAGCACATTAATTTTAAGCCCAATATTAACCACTAAGAAGATAGCTTAAAAATATACATAAAAGGTAAAAACAAAATATAAGAAGTAAAGCCATGCTGTTATGTTGAGCTGTTGGGGACTCAGGTCAGCAATTTCTGACATTGCCAGTCAAGCAGAAGACACAATACTATTATGGGCTACTGGACTCTTTTAGAATATTTTGCTGAGTTTACACATCTATAATATTCAAATAATGGAACTTAACAAAAAAAGGGGGATACAGATGAATGTCCATTTTGTATCTGTGTATTCAAAGTGGTTAGGATAGATATATAGTTACATTCTCTTAATGAATAGAGGGATTTGTTCTAATGGTGTTTGTAAATAGGATATCATGTCCGCATCTTGTACAGCAATTAACCACTAGGAAGAATGTATGCAATGTGTTAATTATTGAAACTGTCCTGCCAATTTGATTTGAAACTGTCTCATTGCTATTTGTTTATCAATAAAATTATGGGGAAAAATATACATAAAAGGAAAGAAGAAGGGACTCAAATGGTATAGAATAAAAACTAAAACACTGACTATAATTCTAGCACTCTGACAGGTTGAGGCAGAGGGACTACAAATTCAAGCCCAGCATAGGTAAAGTAGTGACTTAATGAAACCCTGTCTCCAAATTAAAAAATTGGAGCTGACAAGACAGCACAGCAGACTAAAGTGCCTGCTGAAGCAAGCTTAGGCAAGAGCAGGGACCATGGTTTGATCCCCTGCACCACATGCCACGTCAGCCCCACCCCCAGGGCAGGATGAGCCAGCTAGAGCCAGGCAGAGTGGCACATGCCTATCATCCCAGTACTGGGGAGGCTGAAAGCAAGAGGATCACCCCGAATCTGAGCTGCGTGGTGAGACCCTGCAACAACCAAATACATTTTTTAAAATAAATAAATAAAAAGATGATTGAGGACATAGCTCAGTGAAAAAAATAATCAATTAAAAAAGGGTTGTGGAGGAAATGAGAAACAAAAAGAAGTTCCTTAAGATAGGATCAGGCAAGTTCAAGGTAGTATGGCCGTAGATAAGACATACGTAAGAAAAGCAAACCAAATAATATAACAGCAAAAGCAGTGTTCACAGGGGAGTTTACAGCTGTAAATGGTTTCAGAAATAATGATCTCTTAGCTGAGCACAATGGCAACATTCTTACCCACAAATGCTTAGGTTTAGGCAAGAGGATCACCAGATTCCAGAAATTTGAGACAAAATTGGGCAACAGAGTGATAGCTGATCTCAAAAAAAAAAAAAGTAGAAATGGGATAGGGATATGGCTCAGGAATAAAGCTCTTGTCTACCATGTATAGCATGCTTGAGAACCTGGGTTTAATCCATAGTGGGGAAAAAAAAAAAAAAAGGAAAAAAAGGAAAGAAAGAAAGATACCAATTCTTCAAATCAATAACCTACCATTATACCTTAAAGAATGAAAAAAAGAACAAAGAAACTCAAAAGTCACAAAAAGTAAATAATAAAGATTAGAATTAGGAAGACCAGCCAGTTCAACAGATTAAAGCACCTGCTGAGGCAGACACAGAGGCGGTTGGGGGGCTCTATGGCCCTCGGTTATTCCATGGCCATCGGCCTCAACAAGGGCCACAAGGTGACTAAGAATATGAGTAAACCCAGGCACAGCCACCATCACGGACACCTCACCAAACACACCAAGTATGAGCAGGACATAGTCCAGGAGGTGTGTGCCTTCGCCCCTAGGAGCTGTGTGCCATGGAGCTGGTCAAGGTCTCCAAGGACAAACACACCTCTCAAGTTCAAGAAAAAGGTGGCGACACACATCTGCACAAGAGGAAGCGTGAGGAGCTGAGCAACATGCTACCTGCCATGAAAAAGGCAGCTGCCAAGAAGGACTGAGCCCCTGTGGAATAAAGCTTTGCAGAAAGCTCAAAAAAGAAAAAAAAAAAAAAAGAATTAGGGGTCAGGGCTCAGTTGCTTAAGTGCCTGCCTGGCAAGAGCAAGGTCCCAAATTCAATCCCTAGTACCAGAATCAATCAATCAAATGAAAATTACTGAAAGAATAAAAGAAAAATAATAAATACAATCAATAAACCAAATTTTGGTTTAAAAATTTCAGCAAAATTTAGCTACACTAAGATAAAAATAAAAAGATTAACACTTAAATCCAGAAATTAAAGTAGGAATATTATAACTTTAAAGAAATCTAAGACTAGGGGCTAGTGAGATGGCTCAGTGGTCTAAAGCACCTACTTAGAACAAGCTTAGCAAAAACAAAGGGACCGCAGTTCAATCCCCCAGCACCACATGCCAGCCAGCCCCACCACCTGGTGGGCTGAGCTGGCCACAAACACACACACACACACACACACACA
>NW_004524714.1:4278575-4280000 GCF_000260255.1 Octodon degus
CTGGTACTGGTACTGGTGCTGGTGCTGGTGGCGGTGGTGGTGGTGGCGGTGGTTGATTTTTTCTGGTTTCTGAGACAGTATCTCACTCTAGCCCTGGTTGGTCTCAAACTCATAGCAATCCTCCTACCTCAGCCTCCTAAGTGCTGGTATTATAGGCATACATCACCACACGGGGCTCCAACATTTTAAAAGTGGGGCCAGGCATATAGCTCTGTGGCACAGTGCCTGCCTGGCAAATGTGAGGTCATGAGTTTGATTCCCAGTAGCAAAAATAACTAAATAAAAGGATTATATAGCATGACCGAGTAGAACTTATCCTTGAGATACAGGGGTAGTTGAACACATTAAAATTTATCAATAATGCAACAAAAGCATTTGACAAATTACAACAAACTTTCATGAATAAAAAAATCAGAAAATTAATAATAGAGGGGAACATACTCAACACATTAAAGGCATATATGAAAATCAACATCATTCTCAACTGGAAAAGACTCAAAAGCTTTCTCACTAGGGTCAGGAACAAAACAAGAATTTTGTTTCCTGGGCATGGTGTTGCACATTTGTAATTGTGACTACAATTACACTCTGGAACCTGAGGATATGTTCAAGGATAACCTGGGCTACGCACTCAATTCAAGGCCAGCTGAGCTACACAGTGAGAGCCTCTTTAAAAGCAAAAAAAAAAAAAAAAAAAAAAAAAAAAAAGCCACTGTTTCTTCAATGGCTAGGCAACAGAAGTTCAGCCCAGTCAATGAGGCAAGAAAAATAAATAGAATGTGTTCAAATTGAAAAGGAAGAGGTAAAACTATCTCCATTAGCAGGAGACATAATCCAATTACAGAAAATTATAAGAATCTACAAAAATACCTATAGTCAACAAACAAACTGCACAAAGTTACAGGACACAAGATGACCAAATAAAAATCAGCTGTGTTTCTGAACACTAGCAATGTTTCAGAACCCATTCAGAAAACAAGCCCACTTTATCCTCAAAAGAATAAAATACTTAGGAATAAATTTAGCCAAGCAAGTAAAAGACTGGTACACTGAAAATATAAAACACTGATAAAAGCATATAGATTTAAATAAATAGAAATACATCCAGTGTTCATGGCTAGAATATTAAAATGGCAATACTACCCAAAGCAAAGTACACATTCAATAGACATCTTATCAGATCTTTTTTTGCAGAAAGGACAAAGCTAATCCTCAAATTCATATGGAACTGCAAGAAATCTCAACTATCTAAAACAATCTTTTTAAAAAAGATTTACACTTTATGATTTCAAAATTTCTTACAAAGCTACAGCAATCAAAACAGTGTAGTAGGGCTGGTGAGATGGCTCAGTGGTCTAAAGCACCTACTTAGAACAAGCTAAGCTAAGCAAAGCACAGGAACCGCGGTTCGATCCCCCAGCACCA
>NW_004524714.1:4281165-4311835 GCF_000260255.1 Octodon degus
CACCAGTGCCTTGTAACTGGGCGTGGTGGCAAACACCTGTAATCCCAGCACTCAGGAGGTTGAGCCAGGAGGATCTCTTTGAATTCGAGACCAGCCTGGAGGGCTACACAAGTATGCACAAGACCAGCCTAAACTGTATAGTGAGACTCTGTCTCAAAGTATAGTAATAAAATAGGAGTAGACATATAGATTAATGGAATAGAATGGAAAGCACAGAAATAAACCCGCATCTATAGCCAACTTACTTTCAACAAAAGTATCAAGACCATTCAATTGGGAAAAAACAGTATCTTAAACAAATGATGAAATGATATATTTACAACCAGAAGAATAATGTTGGACAATTACCTTATACCATATACAAAAGTTAATGCAAATGAAGTTAACCACCTAAAAATAAATGCTAAAACTGTAAAATATTGATTTACAGTAGGGATTTTAAGGGCCTGCCAAATAGCTCAGTGGATTAAAGCGCCTGCAAGCATAGCATGCCTATAATCATAGCTGTAAGTCCAAACCGTGTAGCAAGACCCTGTACCAAATAAATAAATAAATGATTTTTCAATTTTAAAAAATAAAATAGAAGTGGGCAGAGGATTTGAACAGACATTTCTCCAAAGAAGATATACAAATGGCCAATAAACATACAAACAAATATCATTATTCATTTATTAGAAAAACACAAATTAAGACCACAATGTGATACCACCCATCTACTAGAATGGCTACAATTTTATTATAAAAAGAAAATAACATTTATATGAGGATTAGAACCCTGTACACTGCTGGTAGAAATGTAAATAATACACCTACTATGGAAAAATAGGTTGACATTTCCACAAAATGTTAAATAGCATAGGGCTGGAGATATGGCTCAGTGGTAGGGTACTAGCCTAATAGGCACACAGCCCAGCCTTAGATTCAATCTTGAGCACAACCTAAAAAAAGTTTTTTAAAGAAAAAGAAATAGGTTAAATATGTAACTGCCACATGATCCAGCAATTATACCTTTAGGTATAAACCCCAAATAATTGAAAAGATATGATCACATAACACCTATACAGAAATGTTTCTAACAGCATAACAGACAAAAAACATGAAAACCCAATTTTTTATCAACTAATATTAGTGTAGTATATCCAAAATACGGAATATTACTCAGCCATAAAAAGAATGAACTACTGACATAAGTACAACACCAAAAAACCTTAAAACCACAGTGTCATTGAAAGAAGCCAGTCACAAAAGACTATGTTATGTGAATCCATTCATATGCACATCTAGAACAGATAAATCCAGAACTAGGAAATGGATTAGTGGTTGGCAGGGAATGGGGTGGAGGAGAAGGAGTGACTGCTTCATAATGGTTCATATTTCTTGCAAAAATGTTGTGGAGGGGACAGCCAGATAGCACAGTGGACTGAAGTGCCTGCTTAGGCCAGCTTAGGCCAGCTTAGTCAAGTGCAGGGACACAGTGGGATCCCAGGCACCACATACCATGCCAGCCCCGCCCCAGGCACACTGATCCGGCCACAGAGGCCGAGTGTAGTGGCACACACCTCTAATCCCAGTGCTGGGGAGGCTGAAAAACAGGAGGATCACAATGAGTCCAAGCTGCATAGTGAGATCCTGTACCGACCAAATACATTTTTAAAAAAAGTTTTGGAACCACAGAGAAATATGATTATGTAACACTGACTTTTCAAATATGACTGAGTTTTATATTTTTATTAAAATGGTTAAATTTATGTTCTGTGAATTTTACTTAAATACAAAATCAAATATTCTCAAGCAAACATCAAATATACACTGCTGGAATGAATATAAATTGCTACCCTTAAGCAAACAATTTGACACTATCTAGCTAGTTGATAATGAATATACCCTATGACCCTGAAATTCCACTCTAGTATCTCAAAGTTGATGACCACTCACCTTGTCACCTTTACTACAAACTAACAGGCACTCTTTTCTCCTCCCTCACATACTATATTCAATTAATTTTAACAAATAACTATTAAGGGCTTCCTATTATGTGCCAGAGGACAACACAATGAACAAAACACTGTCTCTGCCTTACTAAAAACAATTTACTAAAGGCAAAAGAAACTTAAATACATAATTAAAACATGTCATGAACACAATAATAAAGAGAAAAACACAAGATGTTATTGGAGCACATAAGATAGGCAACTAATACAGAACTGAGGGAGGTCAAAATGTTTTCTGGAAGGATAGCTGCAGTAAGATTTGAAAGATACATAGGAGTAAAACAAGTGAATGAAAACAAAAAAAGTTCTAAACAACCTTCTAATTTTTCCTGCTCATTTCTTAGTTTATTTAAAGCACTGTTCTCTTTTAATTGCTGTAATACCTACTCTAAGTACCCCCATCACTGACTTCCAAAAGGCTCTTAATTGATATAGTCCTTCAAACAGATTATGAAGTAAACTATATAAAAATTCTAATACCATTCCCTTGATTACTTTCATCAGTATCTATTCAAAGTATAAAGATAGTACTCTCTTGCACAGAATTAAAGCCTCAGTGATGTGGTCTCTTCTTGTCTCATCTCCTGCCTCCTATTTCATGGTAACCTAGCTTGTATTTTTCAAAGTGTATTATTTTATTTCTCAATAGAAAGTATTTGCTTTTTGTCTCTGATGTCTTATGTCACTTATCCATAGCAAGTCCACAACATATGTTCGTTGAAGAAATAAATGAACAAACAAGTAACGGCAAGAGCTATAATTTATTAAGCAACTATAAACTAGGCACAAACCTCAGTAGGTATTATACACATATTATCCTCTAATCTTCACAACAACACTGAATGCTAAAACCAAGGCTCAGGAAATACTAAGCGACTTGCCAGGCTTACAAATCAATTAAGCAGCAGTCCAGAGAGAGACTCAGATCTACTGGATTCTTTTCTTTTTTTTTTTTTTAAACTTTATTTATTTATTTATTTTTAACATTTAGTGTGTGTGTGTATGTGTGGCCAGCTCAGCCCACCAGGGGGCGGGGCTGGCTGGCATGTGGTGCTGGGGGTCTGAACCGCGGTCCCTGTGCTTTGCCAAGCTTGTTCCAAGTAGGTGCTTTAGACCACTAAGCCATCTCTCCAGCCCCCTACTGGATTCTAAGTATTGCTTTTCTGCGTTAAGCAGTCTTCCAAAATACTCTTAAAAATTATCTCTCTCCAAATAGCAACATCTTATTATTTATAAATTACCTTCCCTAATGTAAACATGAATTATAATTATCTGCCTCTAACTGTATTAAAAGGTGTCAAGCATTACTTCAAGAGTACCATGGGCCAGTGAGATAGCTCAGTGGTCTAAAGCGCCCGTTTAGGAAAGCTTAGGCAGGTGCAGGGGACTGTGGTTCCATCCCCTGCCACACCAGGCCCACCCTAAGGGCAGGCTGAGCTGGCCAAAACAAAAACAAAGATTTTTTTTAAAAAGAGTACCAATCTTTTCCCAAAACACAGAAAAGAAAAAACAACCAATGAGTACTAACACCCCAATCATCCCAACAAAACATCATCTGTCTAAAATTGGAAACAAGGGTCAGCCAGAAAGCTCAGCGGATTAAAGCACCTGCTCAGGAAGATGCAGGGACCAGGGTTCAATCCCCAGCCTGCTGTGCCAGCCCCTCCCCACGCCCGAGAGGGCCTGTAATCCCAGAGTTTGGGAGGCTGAAAACAGGAGGATCACTACGAGTCCAATCTGTGTAGCGAGACCCTGTAGACCCTGTACTAAAATAATTTAAAAAGATTTAAAAAAATAAAATTAAATTAGGGGCCCGGGAGATGGCTCAGTAGAATAAGTGCTTCCCTGGCAAGCGCAAGGGCCTGAGTTCAATCCCTGGTTCTGCAAAAAATAATAATAATAATAAAAATAAAATTGGAAACAAAAGTAAATTTGTATGACAAGATTGAAAATCACTTTATTGCTCCTTACATAGCATGCAACATGCATGTTAGGTTTCTTCAGAGCAGAATAAAAACAAGTCAACATACCGCCCTCAGGAAGCAGACAATACAGAAACGTCTATCATGAATTAAGCAGCACATGCTACACTAGCAATAAGAAGTCAATACTCAATTTCTCATGTATCAAACATGCCCTACCCCCCATACCATGTACAAACCTGCATAACCTGATCCTAATGTCACACTAGGGTTCCCTTGGTCATCCAGTCTGCTAAGATGATAGATGGCCTTTCACTCTTTGCACTCTACTATCCAGAATAAAACATTCAAGGAATTAAGAGTCAATAGGATTAAAAATGCAAGTTGTTAAAAATGTAAAGGCTAAACAATGAAAACAAGTGCCTTAATCATAAAATGGAAAGGGGAAAAAGTAGATGGAAAAAGGGAAAAGTCAGTCAACAGTACCCACTATAAACCAGGCATTGCACTAGACATTTTCATATAAATGATTTTATTTAATACTAGGATACTTATGTTTCTTAAATAACAAAAAATATTTCACATCCCAATTTTGCTAAATTAGCCCTGAAAGGAAAACATGTAAGAAGACTAAGCTTACTTGTTCCACTATTTGTACCATTTTTTTTATTTATTTATTTATTTATTTATTTTTGGTATTTTAGGGAAGGGTCTACAGGATGTTCAGGGTCTCACTACTAGATGGGACTCATAGTGACCCGCCTGTTTACAGCCTCCCAAGAGCTGGGATTACGGGCGTGTGCCACCATGCCCAGTCTCAACTGCCATCTCCACGTGTGGGTGCAGGGGCTGGGCCAGCCTGGGGATCGAACCCCCGGGGCTTGCACCTGCTTGTAGGCACTTTAATCCGCTGAGCTATTTGGCCAGCCCTATTTGTACCATTTTAACGGGGTTTTTCTATTCATCTTTGCCAAACCATGAAATTTTATATTTTCACCATGACCAACCCATGAAATTTACCAACTCTGCTCATGACTCATACCAAGTGATAGTTTGCTATGCATTTTAGCTAAATAACCACGGAAACTTCTCCCTTTGGACAGAATAAAAAGTCTGCCTATAATTAAAGCAGGAATTGTTAACTACAAGCAGTTAAAGTTTACGGCATTGCTGACAGTTGTGCAGATAAGCCAGTAGAAAGCCTGAGATGCTGTGCCTTCCTGGACTTCTCACACATTTGAACAACAGTGCGATATCTCTGAGCATCATAAAATCAATCTCAGATCAGGTAATGAAATATGCGCCAGCCTTTTCCCAGAACCTTTGACAAATCACACACAATCCTAAATCTTCATAAATCATGATTAAAGACAAGTATATCATCACCAACGCATATATCTTCCCAAACCTGACCCAGAGACTAATGAGAAAAGGCCCAGACTATCTCATCTGATTAATTAATTCAAAATGTCTGCTGTTATTCAAATGTGAGGCTGGTATTATTTGAATAACACTTGACAGCAGTGCCTGAAGATATCATTTCTGATTTGTGAAGCTGCTGCTGCATAACTGATGATAGTTTATGAAAATGTTCCAATAAAGCTGCTTTTTTTGGCACAACTGTGAAAGATTTGCCAAAGAGGTGGTTCTTTTTTTGTCAGCAGTTGATGTTACTAACGTTGTCAAATATTTCCAAAATACATAATCTCTGGAGTCTTTTTTCCTTAAATATTGCCATAAGAGCAGCCCAGTGTGATTTGCCTGAACATAAACTGAATCCAGAAATACATTATAAAAATTAATACGTAAATACTCAAGGGACTGGGATAAAATACTTACTTACAAATGTTAGACCCTGGGTTTTGTTCCATCACCACAAAAAATAAATATTCTGCAACATGTACCCCTCCCTACCCACCACAGTTTTCCTTTCCTGCCACACTTACTTCTAGAAGCCTGTTTACAAGTCCCCTCCACTTCTACACATTTTATTTCCAACACTGCAAAAACTTAATATTTTAACATATGTGATGACCATATTATGGGTATAGTGACATACTCCTGTAATCCCAGCATTTAGTAGGCTGAGACAGGACAGCCCTGAGTTCAAGGCCAGCCCGAACTACATAGGAAGACCCTGTCTCAAAAAACAAATAGACAATATACACCAATTACACCTAATCAGTTTAGCTTTCCTGTTATAACAAATTTAAAACTGGGGATGTAGCTGAATGATGGAGCATTTGCCTAGCATGTATAAGGACCTGGGGACAATCCCCCGTACTGCCAAATAAAAAAAAAAGAATTACTATTAGTTAATAACTGATTAGTAATCAATTCATGCAAGTAAAAGAATCAAAAAAAAAACACAGGATATTAAACTGATTGAGAGCTCAGAAATCTAATCCAATTCCATATTTTGTAAATAATTACTCAACAACCTGCCCAGAAACTCCAGAAGATTAACACTAGTTCTGGGTAGAAAACTGGGACTCAACAAAATGTGCATCTGGTACTTGCCCTTTTCTATTGTATATGTAAAGCCAAGAGTGATTATAGGATCCACTTTTTGAGGGCAAGGCTACTTTAACACTGAATATTCAGCATAACATCATACATATGGTGGCATTTAACTTCCTGGGATCACAGTAATGAGTTGATCTTCTTTATTTCAGGTCATCTTTCCACACAGGTTAAACAGATAAAAGATGTTTGTAGTGGATTGTTAACTGGTGGCCAACTTGTACACTCAGCTGAATTGAACTAGTATAGTGCTGGGCAACTGAAGATACTGCCAACAACATACGAGGCAGAACTGGAAATGCTGTTGAGAGGCTGTTAGGGAAGCTGGAGAAGTTGCTGGTTCTCTTGGGCTATTCTGTTGGAGGACCTTGTCAAAATGGCTTTCCTGACTAACTTGGCTGTTCTTATTGGAGGAGGAGTTCAGGACCTAGTATTCATTGAGAATGGCTACAGTTCATTTATGGGGGAGCTCTGGTCCTCATCTTGAGCATCGCTTCCTGGCTCTGGAAGGAAAGATGATGTACTGCTCAGCCTCCTGGAGAAGCTTGTCACATTGGCTTTCCTGAAGGGAACTCAGCTTTCCTCCATCTTTGGAGGCGCTCTGGACCTCACTGTTGCTGAGGATGGCTGTGGTACCTTTGAGGGGAGCACTGGTTCTTACCTTGAGCATTGCTTCCTGGCTCCAGTTCAGACCCCTCAGCCTGCTAGCACAGATCCTTCATCCCACCGGCACAGGCCGTGGGCCTTCCAAGCGCAGATCCATGAGACAAGCCTGCAAGAGCATTGTCATGGGCTGTAGGCCTCCAAATGGACTTGTGGGAAGCACTGTTGTGAGCTCTAGGTTTTCAGCTGGACTCATGCAGAATAATTAGGATCCAGGTGCTCAGCTGGATTATTTGGTCTTTAGTGTATGGACAGATGTCCTGCACTCTTTTTATATGATTCTTGGGGTGATTATTATAAAATAATCTTACAAAATGTATTCTGTATTGTATTGTTCCCCTTGCAAAAACTCCAAATCATGACAATTTTAAAAATTAAAAAAGGCCTCAGAATAAGTTATACAGTATGTGCATCTTACTTTTCATAGACTTCCATTCTCAGAAGGTGGTCCATGGACCCTTTCAGGAGGCTACTGTCAAGATTATTTTTAAAAGTGGTATACTTCAGTGGGTTGACCTTTATACTGATGGTGCACAAAGCAAACATGGATAAAATGGCAGTTTGGACACAAAAAAAGAAGTGGAACCACCCAATGCTAACAGTGCATGTATTCTTCACCACCACTCACTACAATTTAAAGAGGCCAGTTTCACTTCAGAATGTCCTTGATGAAAGAGTAAGAATCACTGATTACACCTTGAGTACACATCTTTTTAATATCCCATGTGACACAAGGGGAATTATACAAAAAATACCCTGTTGCTTACCAGCGAAAAGGAAAAGCACTAGCACAATTATGAGTTGTAAACTGAACTAGCTGCTTTAAAAAAATGACTGGCAAACTCTAGTTATTGCCACTTAGATATTTTCACAAACCTTTTTTTTCCCAAAAAGGGAAACAAATAAATTTGCTACTTCAGGAAAACAACAATTAGGTATCAATGATAAAATCCAAACTTTTACGCAAAAATTAAAATTTTGAAATAGTGTACCTACCACTAAGCCCAAAAAAGTTTCCTAGTACTTAGAAACACTTCTGGGCTACAAGTATAGTTCAGTGGGAGAAAGAATGCTCAGCAGGAAGAAGTGTTGCGGGGAGAGGATGATGAGTTCAGTAATATTAACAAATATACCTTTTAACCTAGTATCATAAAGCATGTAAACATTTGGAAGATGTGAGTAATCAGGGAACCAGTATCTTCCAAGTGATTAAGACATACTACAAAACCATGTACAAGCAGACGAGCCATAAACCACACCATAAGATTTTAATGAAATAAAATAGAAAAAGTTTATTAATAAGTATTTGCTTTGGTTTTGGTTTTTTCCCAGTACTGGAGATTGAACTCAGAGCCTTCACACTAAGCTAACATCTCCAGCTCTTTTTATTTTTATTTTGAGGCAGGCTCTAAGATGCCCAGGCGATACTTAAATTTGTAATCCTCCTCCCAAACTGTTGAAATTATAGGCAAGCACCACCATGCCTATAGTTTAAAAGGCTGGGTTTTTGGTTTTTGGTTTTGCTTTTTTGTTATTCTGAGACAGGGCCTCACTATACAGTTCAGGCTGGCCATGAGCTGGTCTCAAACTTGCAACAATCCCCCTGCCTCAGAGTGCTGGGATTACAGACGAGTGCCAAAACACCCAGCAAGACTGTTTTTATATACCCTTCCCATTTCCAAATATGTATCTGTGGGAAGTCAGATAAGAAATTCATACATCAACCATATAAAAACAGACTAAAAGCAGAAGCTGATATGAAAATCCAGCTATCATCTATTAAGCCTGAAATTAAAGAGATTTACAGAAATGTGAGACAACTCTTATAATCAATTTGCTTTATTTTGTTATAAAAAATGCTATTTAAGAATAACATATGACAAGATGATTATAATAATGTTATTTATACCAACGTGTCATAGGTTTAGGATTACAATTAAATATTTTAAGATTTTAGAAATTTCTAGTACAGTACATATTGATGGATATTAAAGCTAAACAAAGAAAAACTCCATTTAGAATGTAAGAGTGTACTGAGATCAAAGAAATTAAGAATTATTGACCTGGATATATTCCTCAAAAAAAATCTTTCTACAGGAAAGCATAATAATGAAATACAAATTTCTACCCAAGAAATTATTTACTTTTGGAGGTACCAGGGACTGAATTCAGGGCCTCTGCAATGAACTACACCCTCAGCATTTCTTTTTAAAAACAAGGTCTCACCAAGTTGACCAGGCTAGGTTTAAACTCACACTTCTGCTTCAGCCTCCTAAAGTGCTGTGATGACAGGCATACACTACCACATCTGGCTCAATCTACTTATTTTACTTGTTCTATTCTATAATATAGTAAAAAGTTAATCCTATTGCACCAAAGAACAAAAAGAGTTGCCAGTAAGGCAAAGTCCTCCATACAAATAGTTTATGCCACCCAGGATATATGCCAATACTGTAGTATTTCATTTATTTATTACTATTATTATTATTATTATTGTAAGTTAACATAGGCTAACTGCAAAGTTAAGACCTTCATTAACACATGTCCTTTTTTCCAGTACTGCTCCAAAGTCTAGACCACTATTACCTATTGCCAGCAACCACCTTTCAGTTAATTGTTCTGTTCAATTTTCCTGATTTTCTCTCCTAAATACAGCCAAACATTCACTAGATTCAGAAATCGCAAATTCTGTGTGTGTACTATTAGCCTTCTAAGAGCAAAGTAGAATGCAGTTGCAAATTGAAATACAATGTGTTAAAAAGAAAAAAAAAACTACCTCTATAAAATTGTTATTTCTTCTGAACATAAGCATCTGTCTAGAAGTGGGCAGTAGATCCACTGCTTTCACCACATTCACATGAGAAGCTGCAATCCACCACCACCCCAAAAAAATATTCCTGCTCTACTTGGAATATCAGAGTTGTAGGATACTTATGAATGACAATATTAGCAGATTTACTAAAAAGGACATGAAAAAAAAATAGACATTTGAATTCTGTGACTTCCTATAAGGAAATTCGATTCCTAGTACAAAAAAAAAAAAAAAAAAAAAAAGGAATAAAATATTCACGAGTCAAACAGTTATAATTCTTCCTTGTCTTGATGGTTTTCAAGAAGCAAAATACTTGATTAGTTTATTTATACTATAACTAAAGAAAAATCTATAACACAATTAATTCCAATAGTTTTCCACTACAAAGACATTGTTTTCTAAGACTTTCAAACTATTGTAAAGGTTTCAGATAACAAAACAAGTAAATACAAAACATGATTTCTCAACTCTTTGGACCTGTTAAGCAACAGACCAGTGATTGATTCAAAGTAGAAAGTAAACAGTCCACAAAGGACAGTACAGGCTGGATGTGGTAGGCACTCCTGTAACCAGAACTCAGGAAGCTGAGGCAGAGGATCGCTGTGAGTTTGAGGCCAGCCTGAACTGCATAGAAAAACTCTGCCCCATAAAGACAAAAAAAAAGGGGGGGGGACCTGTAGCACATATAAGTTATGTAATTAAAATTAAGTTCAAATGAATGAGAAGCTATAGCAGTTTAGTAAATGATGCCTTACTATATTCTGTGTTCCCAATCATGCCTACATTTAAAATTAGAATTCATTTAAGTAACTCATAATCATAGTAGTTTCAGTTTTAACTAATCCTAAATTACTCTTTGGACTAGTCAAATCCACGTGACCAATCTGTCACCTACGAAGATAATTATTCAATTTATCATTAACTTAAACAGAGACTTCTTGTACCTTATATATAGAAAACTCGGCTGTGAAACTGTACAGTGTAAAATGAATATAAATCAATCATTATGACAGATGAACTTATTTGAGAGTCAGAATGAACAAAATATTCTATGTCAGCAAAATGTCTCTTGTCAAAATCTGCTCCTTAAGATTTCACCATAATATACTAAAACAAATGTCCTTCCCAACTCTTTAGAAAAACGTGTCTTAAAAGCATCATATTTCAAAACTTCTTTTTGGAAACACTAATATTTCCTAGCTATGAAACAGACTGCTTATTACTGTACTCAGTTTTAAACAAAAAACTTTAAAGGTGAATATTAAACTCTAAGCATGTTATCAGCTTTCAACACAGATTTTGCTTTTTAAAATATTATTAATGATAACAATAGCAGTAATACATATAAATTACTTTTATAAAAAATTTACATATAAATTACTTAAGGTAAGAAAAAAAAATCCAGGTAAGACACTATGGCAGATTTCTTAGATTGTTTATGTTCTAATTGTTATAATTAAGAAAAAATTCCAGGGGCCAGGGAGAGAGCTCAGTAGAATAAGTGCTTGCCTAGCAAGCACAAGATCCTGAGTTCAATCCCTGGTACCACCAAAAAGAAAAAAAAAAAGAAAAAATTTCCATATAAAGAATTAGAAGGTTGTAACATCAAGTTTAATGTATTCAGCAGATATTGTAATATTTCAGGTAATAAATGGAAAAGACACTGATGTCTTTATTTAAAAATAAGATATTAAGTACATACTGTGTGCTAAAAATATATAGACAGATATAAAGATACAAGATAAGGGGCCGGGGAGATGGCTCAGTGGAATAAGCGTTTCCCTGGCAAGCACAAGGGCCTGAGTTCAATCTCCAGTTCCACCAAAGAAAAAAAAAAAAGATACAAGCTAAACTGATAAATGCCTGCCCTCTAAACGCTTACAGTTCCCATTGGGGACATAGCTCAGTGGCATGGCGCCTGCCTAGAATGTGTGAGTCCTGAATTCAATTCCCAATCAAAAAAATTCACAAGATTACAGTTCCCTACAAAATGGGAGGAAAAAAATCTTCCATTCCTAAATGAATCTTTGTAGCACACAACTATCAGTATTAACCCAATTATATCTAATGATAAATGTTCCAAAGGAACTTTTTTTCTGGACTTTTTTTTTTTACTATTTTTTCTTTTGGTGCCAGGGATTGAATCACGACCCTGTGTTTGCCAGGCAGGTGCTTTATTTTACTGCGCTATCTCCCCAGCATCTAATGATGAATGTTAATGACTCAAGAAACATCAAGATTTGCTAATTACAATAAGAACAGCCTTTCAAATTAAAGTAAAATCTTTCCCTAGTCTTCTCTTCATTGGATCACAATTTAAAACTTCTCCTACTATCTCAAAATACAAAGTCTACTTTTTCATAGCTTATTACCTCTACAATCAACTATAGATTTATGATTTTCTATTCCATACCCTGCATGTGTTACCTGGAGGCTTAAAACTGAACACACAAAAAGGGAAGAAAACTAGTAACAGTGCAAGACCCAAGTCTTAAGGATTAAACATAGTCTTCAGTTGTCTGTATCTTAGCACATACCTGTAAAAGACTTGTAATATAAGTAACATATGGGGCTGGGGAGATAGCTCAGTAGAATAAGCACCTGCCTGACAAGTGCAGGGTCCTGAGTTCAATTCCTGGTAACACACACACACACACACACAAAAATATATATATAATATATATATATATATATATATATATCACTAAAAATAAATTCTATTCCCAGGTACAGTGGCATATATCTGTTATCCTTGCACTTAGAAAGCTGAGGCAATATGATGGTGTCATTGAGGCCAATGTGCCACTCAGTGAGTTCAAGGCCACCCTAGACTCATAGTGAAATTGTCTCAAAATATTAAAAATAAATATTATTTAAACACAAGAAGAAGACTGGTATTACTTATACTCATTTCCTATCAACTAGTTTCCTGTCCTTAAATGTGGGCTCTGAGGTAGCCAGTGATCTTAGATTAGATATTGGAGACAATGTAGTATTTCAATTTTTGTAAGAATTTCTTCAAAATACAAATATGAACAACTTTAAATGATAAAATTTAGGGGAACCTGTCACCAAAGTCATCGTCTATATTCCTAGAGTCTCCATTAAAAAAAGACAACTGCAGGGTTTTCAAATTAAAAATAGCACTGTTATCTGATTTTATTGATTGGATTTCTTAAATGACTAAAAACTCAGAAGGCCCCCCAGTAGCCTAGGAAACGAGATAGGAATATCTAGGCCTATGAGTCCAAAGAACACTGACTTTTCTGCATTTGTCTTTCAACTGTAAATATATCCTAATATACACAGTTCTAAGTATAAAATATCAAAACATTTAAATTTACCCTAACTGTCCCCTGAAAAACAAACCTTTGCAAATAGTTAAGGCAACTCCAAAAGATGATCTAAAACTAACATCCTAAGACCCTCAAGAACCATTTCATATCTTAAAATCTTTACCTCAGGAAAATGTACAGTGTATTCTTAGCAAAAATTGAAATTTTTTGCAAAAACAGTATTTTTCTTATAGCATGTAGTTCCCCCCAAAAGGCAATAAACTCTTTATTCTTGCTTCATGCCTTAAGACATAATCTGCTTTTATCCTTTTAGCAAAATATGAACCAGCTACTAGCCTGACAATGCCAAGAACCATGACAAAATGGATTATTAATGAGAAACTGAACTCCAGAACTCTATTAATTTATGTCTTCCTGTCGGATTCCAAAGATATATCAGCCTTCTCACTCAAAAGAAAAAAATGCCAACACTGTACTTTGTTTTAAAGTTCTCCACATATGAAGAATTCATTATCCAAAATACAGTTCTGTTATTTCAGGCTTTCTTGTAGAATAAAGAATCTTTATCAAATGGCTAAGAAAGCTGCTGACAAGTGCAAGTACCCTGCAAAATATATTTACGTCAAACATTCACAGAGAAAAAACAAGGGGAGGGACAGAAAAAAGGTGAAAGCCCCTACAACATTTCTGTCCCACCTTGTCCTGGCAGTCTTCAGAAAACTAACCCCTTTTGATTCCAGTTATAACATGGTAACCAGTATTAATACAACTGCGTGTTTGTGGGCTTTTTTAATTCCTAATTACACTAATTATTCTGACATGAGGGGAAATGATCTAACAAGTGAAGAATGTGTGATTTCTTTATGCATAAACAACAATGTTTAAGTGACATAAAATATCCTTTTAAGCTTTCATAAAAGATCTATCTAATCTATGCTTATCATAATATTTATGAAATAAAAAAACCAGAGAGGAAAAATTGCTATAATGTACTCTGTGTGACCTCTGCTTTCTACAGAGAATAAAAACAGCCTTTTGCTTTTCAATCCCCATCAAAGTGGAGTAAAAGGAGGGACGGCGTTCCCGTGCTCACTGCCATTAATCATTGCTTTCTTCAAGCAAGTGCGTATTAATTTCTGTCATCCCAAACATCATCGAGTATTGTTACAGCACCGTTCACTCCTCATTCACCACCAGTTGTTACCAGTTTCCCTACACTGAGCAGAGACAGGGTGAATCGTGTGGATTTCAGTGTTAGAGGCCTTTATCCCTGGGGTGCTGACACCAATTAAGCCATTTCAAGAAGAAATGAGAACAGGCCCAACCCTTCCATGTAACAAGAGCTTGCACCTAGCTTTGGCAGGTTGCCATTTTCTCTGGCTTCACACTATAGAAATACTCTTCTCCACATCCTTTTGAATGATTCAGACTGTTTACATGTAATCAGTAACAATATCTTTTTGTTCATTTCTGCAGGTCCAAACTTAATGCTCAACACAACCTCACACAAAAGACTCTGATAATGTAGATGGTAATCCAAGAAGATGAATGCTACTATTACAGAATCATTAAATTCAGGTTACGAAATAAGAGCATATATTCCCTTTAATCGTGTAACATTTTTTTAGAGCATTTCAAGCAAAAATAGGACTGCAAAAGCTACTGCTTTTCTCAAACAGGATTAAGTGAAGATAAAATATTTTACTCTACTTGCTGAATTTCAGCACTGTATTTGCTGAGACTTCATTCATATACACAGGAATATAAGAGACTTCCAGAGTAAGTAGCACAGTTTGTGTCCAGCTTAAAGAAGCTTATTATCAAATACTGTACTGACATTTGCTTTCTTCCCGAGTCTTTGGTCAGGCACTAATGGCTATCCTTTGCAAAATGTTACCTCCAAGTCAAAAAAATCTGCCCAAGAGTTTAATTAATATCATTTTTGCATCACTAAATGTAGAGATCCATCAAATTCTTTCACAATATTGTTGATTTTTTTTTGACCGCTTTAGATCTAATCATTCTCCTTGTTTTAGACATTTACATCTGCTTTTAAGTTTTTATGGTTGCCTGTTGGCAGGCAGCAAAGTGGAGCTGTCGATGCTACTGCAGAATAATGCAAGGTTTGTTATGAATTAAATATTAGAAACCTTAACACAGCGGCCAATAAGAATTATTTGCCTTATTAAAGCAGCAGAAGACGCTGATTAAATTTTCATTGCATTGCAGTCTTTTTCCCATTTCTGCTTTCAATTCATCATTCTAATGTATGAAAGGCTCGCCGAATAATGGCAGGGGGACTTAATTTCTGGAATGCAAATATAGCAAAGAAAATACCATAAATACCCTCCCAGAAAACATTAAACAGTCAGTTCTAATTAAGTGAATACTAAGTAAATATTCTCTTAAAGGAGAAAAAATAAGTCAAATGTCAAGAATTTAAGACAGAAAGCACAATTACCTATATAACAAATATACACACATACATATTGTGGCTGAACTATATTTTTGTGTGTGTGAACTGCACTTCTTGAAATCCTATGCAGGCCTTAAAGCACACTGAAGAAAGGGAATATAGTCACGATTACACTCAGCTTTGCAGTTTGTGAGAATTTAATTATTTTTACTAGGAAAAAAAAAAATGACAAGAAGAGTAATAAAACAATGTGCATGAAGTAGTACTCAGCCAGAATAGCAAGCAGCATTTCTGAATTCCTACATTATGTTTTAAATTTACAACATTTACTGTCACAAATATATTTAGGGAATAAACTGCCCCCTCAAAAAATACCATAATCACATGTCCTATACTGAAGGTTGTTCACGTTTCTGCCTTAATGTGAGGAAGAAAATGAACTTCAAGTATCCATTTCCCCTAGAGAAAATCTCTTCCTTGAAACTCTGCAACTAATGAAATGGGGATCTATAAATAGCAGCATCATTACCATGAGAGCCTCTGCTCAGAACCAGTCTCTGCAGCTGACCCTCTTTATACTAATAACTACCAGACTTCAGTCTCATTCCTCCATAAGGTGATCAATATTGGGACAGTTAAAAATGTGATAGAAATTTAACCTACAGAAATGGTATTTACCAAGTTCCTAAAAACATGAAATCTGCCTGAACTTATCATCTTTCTGCAGACTTTACTAGAAAAGTGGAGCTTTTCACTTATTGTTTGGGGGTTTTTTATTATTACCATTATTAACCGAGATGAGTGGGGCTCTAAAGCTTTTTCTCTAATGTTATAGAGCCGTGCATCATGACAAGACAAAAGCCATAATACACCTGAAACGCTCCCTGCTGAATCTCTCTCGATGAACCTCATTAAAATGGTTACTCTATTCCAAATATTATCCACTGAAGCATTACTGTAGTAAACTCTTGCTTGAATTGCTGAATACAGTGATGGATAAACATCAGCGAGTATTTAACCAGTAATGTAATGATTTGAAACAATGTTTTACTCTTATTCAAAATACAGTATTTTGAAATGCAGTAGATCACTTTAAAAGTTAACCAATATTTAATATCACTATTGGCTGTATATTAGACCACAATAAGAAATGCTCCTAAAGAATCTAGGGGGGAAAAAACTATTCATTAGATGTCTATAGAATACACTATCACTATACATAATCTGTTGGCAATGAGCTATTTATGTTGCATTTTACTAATGGTAAATATTCTGCTACATTTACATCTCCTGCATATAAAGAGCTCCATTGTTCACTAATTTCATATCTCTTAAAATAAATATGATAAAACATTCCAGTGGGTGGGTGAGTTTAAAGCCTTTTATTCTCAGTGACAAAATTATTAATGACAACATATTATAAGTGAGACTTCCTCCATATACACATGTCACAAAAAAATTTAAAATACTGGTATAGCTACACACGTAGAACATTTCTTTTTAAGTGAAAATATAACATCTCAACATTAAACACAGTGTGGCGTAATCAAGAAAATATATGTGAATTCAAAGGTGACATCAAATTTCGCATAAGCCTAACTTCATATTCCAGTGTACTTGCATAGGTACTATATGCACAGCAAAATGTAATTAGCTTAATTCAAATACAAAAGACATGGCTCATTTTGGCACAAGCAGATACACATGCGTCATCCTGTTTTGCTCACTAGTGTGTTTACATTTACCAAATGGTTACCATGCAATTAAAACACAACAGACCACAGAAATTCAATACAATTTTGAAAAAAATGAATTTTAAAATAAAATGCAGGGGTGCTGGGGAGATGGCTCAGTAGGATAAGCACTTGACTGGCAAACACAAGGATCTGAGTTCAATCCCCAGTTCCGCCAAAAATTAAATAAAATAAAATGCAGATAGAATTCTAGCAATAGTGTAAAATATAATAGTGATGTTATCTGAATTTTATAACTTCATAAGTTTCTCAAAGTGAATTTGCAGCCCTTAAAATTGAATTCTTTTCTTCTGCTACACTAAAGGGAAAAAATCCACAGCAAACATACGGAAACAGTATTTTCCTGAAACAAATATATGAACCATGGGAAGAAACAATATTCGAAAGAGTTAAATCATTAAAAAGCAATAATCCCATCTGAAGCCTCAAGAACTGAAATTTACAATTTAATGAAAATGAATAATTTGTCTACTTCTACTTTTTTTTAAAGTGACAAGTGTAAAGATGGACTTAAACTTCCACAGCCCTGAAATTCAAGCCCAAAAATAATTTCTTATGACAGTCTTCTTTCAATGATCCCAATGCACAACGAACTGTGTGTAGTAAGCAATTTGGATAGGTCAGAATAAGAAAGTTGTAGAGTTAAATAAAGTAGATTTGTAAATGGCAGGATCCCCGCAGCAACTACGTGGTTCTTGCTCTGAGGCAACTAACGGAACAGAGCTGCTCAGCGGCACTTGACAACAGCAGTGCTCCCACAATTGTAACCCTCAAATCCAATCAATCGTTGCTCTTTGCATTTCAAGCAGCTCCTGGCTGCCACTGCCTGAAGATAACTATTTTACCACCTCTGTCATGCCTAATTAACAAGTCAGATGTACAATTTAGAAATTTTGCAATTAACCTGCTAAAATATTGCTGGAGGATGCTAATTGTTATGCCAGTTGCCATAAAAGCTCATTTGCATAACTTATGTGTGAAAAACAATTATGAGCCGCGTTCACAGACGCGGTCCACAAACTGCTCCTAGCTACGGATGAGAGGGCCACAAAAAACACTTAATTCATTGCCCACAAAATTATGTTCCCCCTTTTCTTAAACAGCATCTGTTTTGTGAAGCTATATTCATAGAAAATCCCCAAATCAACAATTAGAAGCATATGTAAATGTGCGATTACAGTTCTTTTTCTTTCATTGACAACTTCTCCTTTTTTGCTTGCATGAGGAGTAGGGGATGATATGATAAATGCCTCACTGTTCCAATTCCCTTGCACAACAAATAGGAAGTACATTTGGCAGTGCCAGTGAAACTGCCAGCCCACCAGCCAGGAGGAAGCCATTCTCCTCTGCTCTATCTAGTCACTGCAGCACTATCACCAGGGGCCACTTTAACAACAGAGAAGCTAAAGTCAATTGTTTCTTCAGTGAATAGGCTTCTGTTCTCCAGCATATATTTACTGAGGCATTTAGGGCAGATTTTTGCCATTAAACTGAAGTCTGTAAAACATGGTTGTCTACAAATATTTACACTAGTGCTGACCACAGCTCTGCTGCCACTCAGTGTCACTTTAGAGCTGACCACATTTTTTTAAGCTAAGGTTTTTCCATCTTCCTTGAATCAACAATTTCTAGTACTATCTGCCTAAGCTGAGAGGCTCTGCTGCCACCTCTGGAGCAAGGACAGCCTGGGCTGCCACACACTGTGGGACCCAAGGCAAAAACTACTTAACCTCTTAAAGAGTTAGGTTCCCCATCTGCAAATTAAGAATTAAAATACCTACCTTGGTGGGTTGCTACTAATTTAAGATGTAATACATCATAAGCATTACAGGAATCTTTCTTCCAAAAAGTATACTATTTTAAAATTTCAAAACATGAATTGTTTTAGTAAAAGCAACATGTAAACAATGAAGCATAATGACTGACAAACAGATGTTGCTCAGTACATGGTAATGATTTTTATTGTTACCTGTATCAAATAAAACTCAGAAAATTATAAGGATGAAGAGATTTAGAAATTCCATGGCGTCACTATCAACACTAACATCTAAAACTGAAAGAGAAAACTTTACAGCAACAATGCATCTTTTTTTCATATTATAATAGTTGACAGCTATTTTTTTATATTGAAAAAATGTTTAATTTTTAAAATTAAATCAAGTAACAGATAAATATCAATTTTAAACTCCTAACTTCCAAATTAAAACAAAACACTCATATTTGGCTTAGTTTTAGAAAACGCTGTATGTTAAGCCAATATTTTGTAAAGTATTAGAAATTTAAGTGACATAATCACAGTAATTAAAAAGCAGTCATAATGAAAATCAATCAAAAACCAAGTGGTTTCACGTAGGAAACCACAACATTATTAGACAACTTACAATAAAAGCAAGAAACATTTCTTTTTTTAAGACAAAATGCTGGGCCAGAACATAGCCCAGTGTTACTACAGTTGCCTGCCGTACTAGAAGCTTTGTGTTCTACTCTCAGCACTGGGGAAAAAAATAACATTTTTTTAAAAAATCCACAAATTTAGGTAAATCAAAATTAGTAGTCCCTGTAGTATATTGACAAAATAGAATTCATATTTATAGAGTCCATCATTTCCTTTTCAGGCAGTTTCCGTATCTGCTCACAGTCAAAAGGCCAAGAAGCAAGACATGAGCAGGCTGCTAAGGGTGCCCTTTCTACCACTGCACTGCTCTAACAAGTGGTGAGTGGAAATTAAGCCAAACACCCACACCCAACCCAGCTAAAAGAACTTCCTTTGCTTTTTTTTCCTTTATTGATTTCAACAAAGAAATATGAGGGAGAAAACTGGAAGGTTCTCACTTATTTGAATAACAAGTGAAAACCTAAAAATACCTTCACTGTATGTTATTACCAACTGTATCACTGGGTTTTATAGTGACAGCCCTGTGCTATAATTTCTGAGAAAACCTCTACATAAAGCTCCATAAACCCAACCATTCCTGTAATGTATCGCCGTATCTAGCACACAATCATTTCAAACACAACTTTTCGTGTTAATATAATTTGTTCAAAAATGGTAATAAATACATCCATGATGCCAGATAAATCTTTGCACAATCTATTGTAACTTGTTCTTAACGGTGCTGACAGTTAATCCTACACCCACAATCCAATGTAAGAGAAAAATAAAATATTTCAATATTATTTGGTTTAATTAAAGATATTCATTATACACATACCTTTTAATGGACCAACAGTCCCAATCTACATTATAAATAACCTGGACCAACTGCAGAGTAATGTCTGTGAACAATTATCACAAAACTAAAACATGGATGGCTGTCAGTTGGTGGCAGAGTTCTTGCTTTCATAATAAATATAAAATCAATTTCCTGCTCTAGTTCCTATTCCAAGTTGAAAATGATATATCTGACCATGAATTCCAACTACCTCCATCCATAGTTTTATTTTTTTAAGATAGGAAGGAAAGAAAAACAAAACTTATGATACCACCCACCTAAGTCAATTATAGACAGTTGGAAAGTAAAGATGCATATATAACCTTGTCATTTCACATAGGTATAATATCTACATATATAGCATATGTTTCTTAATGTACTGATTTCTCCTCAATCAAATATTTAATGATCTTATATTTCATAAGTCCTAAATAATTCCTCTATAAATTTTATTTGAAACTCTTATTTCATCTGAAAGCCTGTAGAAACCTTTTGTCTAAATAATAGGTGATTTCCAAAGCTTTGTATTCCCATTTCAATAAAAAATAATTTCATCTTTTAAATGAAATTTTGCAAGTAATCTGAAAGAAGCTAACGAGGATTCACTGATTTAACCAGTTCAGGAAATCTAAAAAGAGAATCAAAATTTAAAGTAACCAAGTATTTCATTTAGAAAAGCAGCTAATGTGTAGCTACAATAAGTCCTCTTTCTAGGGAAATATAATCAGGACTTTTGTCTCAGGAGAGACTCTCATCCCTCTCTCTGGGTGCACATTCCTAACTGCCATTAACAATAACGGGTATCACACATGCACACCCATGCACATGGAGGAGATGCCAGCCTCCGTAGGCGACACACGTGGCAGCTGTGGTGACTAAATAATCCATATGGCTCTGAGGAGAAGTTATGGTTTATTAGGTTTGAAGTCACAGCCACAGTGGTGGAATTCAGACACTACAACTAAGGCTAAGCCCTAATATGAATGCCTTGTCCAAACCTTCCATCTAACCATACCCTGAGATATCCAGTTAGACGTTTCACAATTCTATCAATGGTGTATGCTGGTAAACTCCTGTGTTTAAGAAAAATGTAAGGGCAGGGGAGATAGCGCAGTGGCATAAGCACCTGCCTGGTGAATGCAAGGTCCTGAGTTCAATTCCCAGTGCAAAAAAGAAAAAAGAAAAAGAAAAACAATCTGTTCGAAGGTCCAAAGAAATTTGGTATTCGTCTACCTTGACACATCCATCCCAGTATTCATTCATCAATTTCCTCACAAAATATTTTAAAAATCACAATTGGGGCCAGGGAGATGGCTCAGTAGAATAAGCACTTGCCTGGCAAGCACAAGGGCCTGAGATCAATCCCTGGTTCCGAAAAAAAAAAATTTAAAAATTAAAAATCACAATAGTGCTTTATAAAGACAAAACCAAAGACCTGACAAACCACAGTAATAAAACCAGAATCAAATATGAAATTCCATTTTTAACATAAACTAATTATCTTCAAATCAAATACATGCAAAAACATAAATTCCACAGATTATATAAAGGGCAGAGTTTAAGCACTGATCCTAGCAACCCAACATTTATGGATTTAAGCAAGAATCTTATTATTCATTTAATATAGTTTCTTAAACCCAAGGCAACAATTTTTTCTGTTCCTAATGAAAAGAAAATTCTGTGAAGTTCAGGCTAATAACACTGACTGACACACAAATACACAGTAAGTTTACAGTGCTAAAAAGTTAAGTGATAATGGTTCACTAGCCATAGCCATGTTGCTAAAATTATCTTTTATGAAAAAGACATCAGGTGGTACAAACTCAAACATTTTCATATAACCAGAATACATGAAAACTTCATATTCTATAATACTACCTTTAAGTAACAAGAGGAGGAAATATTTCACCAATGTTCTAGAAGCTTCCCTAGATCTTTCAATTTTATTTATATGCAAAACCAAGAGAAACTTTAAAAAAAAAAAAAAAAAAGAAAGAAAAAAACAAAGCTCCTCCTGATGCTAAAGCTCTCAATTTACTGACAGGCAAATGGCTTCATGCTGCCACTTAATCTCATTTCTTGCATAATGCCCTCTAATTAGCATATCAAAGTGAATTAATACTTCTAGGGCATTAGCAATGGGGAAATCTGCTCCAGGCTCACAATAGCAGTTAAGAGAGAGCCAAGAAATCCTCAAAAACACCACAAACCACTTTGCATTGCAAAACTGTTCAATTTATTTATCCTCTCTCTCTAAACACTTTTACCGCACACTGTTTTACTACTGTTCACCAAACAAAATGATAATTGCCAAAGTTACCAGCATCTGTAATGCCTGTTTAGAATCTTAATTTAGATTATGTAGCAGATAATTTCTATATGCAGCCATTTGTTTTAATATAAATGTTAACATAGAAACAGTGGAAATGTTGACATTCTCTATTAGTTAATTTGAATTTGAAGTAAAATTTTATGAGATTTTTAAAATTTATGAATTTTTTAATTTTAAGCCACCTGCTGGACACTGATGCCTAAGAAATAAGCTATGAAAGCTGATGTATCACATAAAACAAAACCAAAAAAAAACAAAAAACCATTTTGCCCCTAACATATGTTGTAGTCTCCCAAATAATGGTTTCAACATTGTGAAAAATCATCAGCATTAAAAGGATTACACTGTATAGCAAGTCCTCAATATGATCACACAAAAAGGGTCATTGTTCAAAACAGCTTAACACTTTGAGGGAACTTAAAGTGAAAGAAAACAAGTATTAAAAAAGAAAACAAGTACAAAACTTTAAACAATTTTTTTTCCATAATTAGTTCAGTGGTTTTCAATGCTAATAGGTTTTAACAAGCAGATATAAAGTCAGTCCAAAAAAGGTGCTTGGCCAATTCAACACACTCTATCTAATTTCTTTGGCTAGACATACCAAGTTAGTACCAAAGCAAACTACACTTACCACTAAAAACTACAACATACCATATTTATGGACTCTCTCTGAAAAAATAATTAAGGGATCTGGGTTAGAATTCTACCCACAAAGAAGGTTGTTAAAATCAAGTTTTGAATATTAATGAAATTTATTTTCTAATATGGTCTGTGTATAAAGGCAAAAAAATGGTAATTTTTTCAGTGGCTCATTCAAGCAATATTTTTTAATTTACTTGCTAAATATAAAACTGTCACCTACCTGTGATAGTAATCTGTTTGTGTGATTAACTTTGATAACTTTTTTAAAAATCTGATAGCCAGGCCTGAAAAACATTGGCCAATTTATACTACGCCATGATGCAAATTGTTTACTCTTCATACTTACAGACTCAAATGACCTACTAAAGTAGAACAAATGCTTCAAAAGGTCAACATGGGAGGGGGAATGTATAAGATCTCAGTCAGGTGTTACCTAAATCATGCTGATACACTGATAAATGACCAAAACACAACCCTGCTGAGAAAACAAATAAAACATTATTCTCATAGTGTCAATGTTGAAATAATAAATGTATAAAGAATTTTACATATATAGGAATGGAGAAAAATGGTCTAAATTCCTATTTAACTTGTATTAGTACTGATGCAGCATAGTATAAGTAGATACCTCTTGTGTGAGTATAAAATAAAGTGACATGTGGGGTGTGGTCTGTGAAAAGTTTTGAGTTTTATAGCCTCATTTCATATGTCATTTCATCCTATGCAATGCCACCATATACTACTAAATAAAATACAAATAAATCAAGTAAGGTGTTCGTTTATATCTTAAGTAAACTCGCAGTGTATAAATTGATATACAAGTGAAATTAAATAAAAAGCAAAGTATCATAGGATGAAAAATGTGCACAGGTGTATTTTATAAAAGCTCTCAACCTGTGTTATTAGGGGCAACATGGGCCCTGCTTTGCCAGTGCACTAATATACCTCCCATTCAGAATAAAGTTATATAAATAAACCATTGTTGTATGCACTTGCTTCAGCAGCAATATGCTAAAATATCATAGTAAAATCCAACATAAAGTACCAAAACTCTACAATTCTGTAATTAAATGAGGCTCACTAAAAAAACTGAGGCATAAAAGATCAAGTTAGTATTGACAGTTATCTTTTTGTGGGGAAGAAGAAAAAGGAACAGTGTTGGAAAAACAGTCCTACGTTTTAAAGATGACATCTCTGTGATACTTTTATCATGAAGTATAAAAGTATAAAACCAGTTTGGCAAAGAAATTTTTCCTATGGTTTCTATGAACAGAATGTGTGTATGATTTTTCAAAGACGAGGAGAAAAGAAAAAAAACATATCCTGCCTCAAAATGTACAAAAGCTCCAGTAGCTATATAAATCCATAAAAATTTTAAAAAGACAACATTCTTAAATTGCTTTAAGGAAAACACATTGATAAAACAATATAATTTATGACACTTTCAAGATACACTGACTATATTTTTAAGTATTCCCCAAGTAAATAGATCATAATGTCAGTCTAAAATTGAGATAAATTTTGAAACATTAAAAATCCTCAAATTTTGCTGCCCAGTAACTGAACGTAAGAACAGAGGAAAAGAAGATCAACCAATTGTTGCTATTGTTGAAGGTGAGCAGTAAGTTCACGTGGAAGGGTTCAAAAATTCTTTCTTTTTTTCTACCTGCATTTATTTTAGAAGTTGTCCATAATAAAGTTTTTCTAAACTATAGAAAGTAGGCTCTTAAAACAGAAATATGGATTAAGTATGGCATGTGGCATTTTCAAAACTTTGGAACAAATAATTATACTAGACATGGTATAAGCTCAACCTAGAAAATGCAATAATAAATACAGTAATATCTAGACTCCTGTATAATAACTCATTTTCCTTGATAACTTTTCACTTGACAGATTTGGTTTTTATACATTGAGAATTAAAATAATCACACAGCACTATACAAAGAAAAATGTAACCAATTTTTACATGGAAGGTTTAAATAAAAAACCAAATAAAGAACAGTGATTCTCTTTAAACCTGTACGGTCAGAATTAGGTACACAGAGGTGTTGACTGAAATTGGCCTGTCCCTCTGAAAGCTAGTCACATAGCAATAAAGGTCTAATCTCACATCATATACCAAGTACATATAAAAACTCACCTGTAAGCTACATTCACGACTTAGCTTTATTATCTAAAATTCTTATGACTTTTTTTAGGGAGGAGTCCTCTACAAGCTAATCCTTTTTAATAGTAATTTTCTTCTCCTTAAACATAAAAAATACTTCAACCAGCCCAACCAGCCAAGCAGTCAGGCCTTCTCTTCCCCTGCGGACACCTCCTGCAGTAGAGAAGTTCATTAAGTTTTATGATCTTCCCAAGTCGGTCCTGCTTATAAGCCTCACAAAGGCTACAAATCTGGCAAACCATCACGTCTGCCATTAGACATTACTAGTAAATGAACACTATTTAGGGTTTGTGGTACCAATAAATCAGAGTTTGGTTGGCAGCTATCAACATGGAGTATTTTAACCTATCATTTAAAAATGAAAAGGTTGGGTTGATATTTTTTAAATATATCTTTTTTCAATGATACTATAATTCAGATTATACATTAAAATACTATTTTTCATTTTTAAAATAAATTATTTATTCTTTTAAAAAAATTTTCATTCAAACTCTTGTAAAAAAGATTTGTAAGGATGGAATATTTCACAATTTGGCAATCAAGATACCTGATTTCATGGCATTGAGGACATTTAATAACAAAGGATAAAATATGGCTTTAAAAGAAAGGAAAAGCCTTAACATAGCATCACTGGTGTTTTACTTAGTCTAAAATGGACACATACCTTAATTTTAAAGCCTACAACTTCTCAAATGCTTTCAAAAAAGCATACATGTCACAATTCCACAATAAGACATTTCTGTCCAAAAACAGCTATATGCTAAATTTTACAAAAGAATACATTTTCAAAAACAAGCAAGCTTGTCTTATACAGTGTAAGTATACTTTCCTTACCTCTGAACAAGAAAATAATATAATTATGGCAGATTACCCATGTATTCGTCAAAAGGGAAAAATGTATTTTCTTATTTGGTAGGAAGAGAAAATATATGTTTTCCAAACTAAATCCTTCACATGCATCAGAACTGGCAGTACTCGTTGCTTTATCAGAAACCTCAAAATGTACTTGCAGATCTATAAATACATGGAATTTTTTAAGTTATTTTGTTTTATTTTGGAAGAAAAGCACAAATGAAATGACATCCACTAAAGTGACAGTCTTCCCCTCACCCCTAGACTCATCAACTCCCGGCCTCTCCATTATGCAGAATAGAGTCATCACATAATGTTCCTGGTTTCCATTCACAAATGACTCAACTTTCTCTAAATTATAAAGAATTATTCTTTGGCTATTATATTGATAAGATTACATAAAATTATTTAAATAAAAAGTATTACAAAAAATACATACATGCGGCAAAGCTTATTTTCTTTAAGTTTGTGGTGTTTCTCAAGCGTGACTAAGGAAGTAGATGAGGGGTGGGCTCTGGAATTTGCTGCCGGATTACTCTGCTTTGATGGCACTAACATCTACCCAGCTGTTTTATTTCAAACTGAGGGCTCTGAGTCTGGCCAGCCTGTTTCTTTCTAAGACTACTTTTGGAGGGTTAGGTAGAGCTATGGATAAGATAGTCACTAGAAAAAGGAGAGAAGAGAAAGAGCTTCAACCCCATCAATCACTCAGTACTTAAATCCCCGTCCCTCTTGAGCTTAGAGAGCCGGGCAGGGAGATGCTTCTGCCCAGACTGCATGCTTTACTCTTTGTCGGCTGTTGGCTTTTTACAAAACAGATAACATTACACATAAACTTGGATCCGCTGGCCAAAGCACAAAAAGAAAATCTAATTTACAAGTTATCACTGAAAGCCCTAGAAATAATTTTCAAAACAGAAAAATTCCTTTTGTCAGCTACCTCTTACTTCTTAAATAGCAACAGCTCTACCGCACAGCTCTTCTCTACTAGTAACCTAGATGCTGTTTCTTTTGTAACTCACCTTTGACATATGGTTTACTATATTTTCCTTTCAGAATGGTGTAAATCCTATGCAAATAAATTACTAGAGGACCTTCATTTATTAATTGAATTCTGCCTACTGCTACATGAAATGTCAGTTTGGTTCCCAAGCTCACTAGGCCAAAACTTTAATAAAGGAAAAAAAAAATGAAATCATGAGGGGAGACAGAAGGGAAAGGTACCTCTCTCCCTAATAATACAGTGCTGTATAAAGTTGAATCAATCTTAATATTCACAATATAGTCAATACCCCAGTGCTTAACTGTCAGCAAAAACTGAAGAGAGCCCCAAGCAAGAAAATCCTTGGACATTAAGCAACAAAATTAAATGAGTTACCCACTTTTGGGCTTCTCAACTAAGAATCTTCAAGATGTTATGCTAGATATCTTATTTTATAGTCAGATAAAATTTACCATTTTAAGTCACACACTATAAAGTAAGCTAAAAATTAATAAAGAATGTTATTACTAATTTTCAATGACTGTAGTTTTCCAAATGCAAAATACAACTTTAAAAGAATCACTTAACATTAAGACATCATCCACACTACGTGAATGAAAACAGAAAAAGTACTTTTTAAGCTTTTTATTTGCTATAAATTATGGTTTAGCATATATACTTAACAGCAATAATCCAATAATCTAGATTACTTTTAGGAAAGAACTAGAATTAGAGTAAAAAAAAAAAAAACTGCTTAAAAGGACAGCAATTTGGCTGTTAACCTAACCATATTTGTACAGTTAAACACAATCACATTAAATAAAATCAGCTGGATACTACTGTATCTTGGAATTTAACTTTTTCTTCTTTGCTTGAACTTTAAAAAACTGCAACTTTAAAATACCACATACCCAATACAAGACACAACAAAAAAAAAAAGTAAACCTTTGTTAATGTACCTTATTTCACATACAGGGAAGATCCTGCCAAATACAAATTAAAACATTTAAATGAAATTTCTATTCACACTTGAGCCTTACCATCACCTCAAGACTAAAATATCTTCAATTCAAAAAGCCAGACAAAAAAGTTCAACTGAAATGAACTGTCACAAATTTGCCTAATATGTATGAACCTGCATTCTCTTGCCACACATCTACTGCCCTGAACTTCAAAACTGTTTAACCTGTATTTGTGGACCTTTTTCTACTTGATAAACTAAACACAATTACAAGTGTAATGACTTCAGGATATAAAATTTAATGTAAGTTATTAACAGATGTAATATATTATATATGTCTAAACGCACCACTACCCTTACTGTATGACCAAAAGTAGTCTTTCCACTTACAACACTCATTCAAACATGCTGCTAAAGTCTGCTCAATTGCACTTATTCGTCCATCAGCAGAGAAGAAGCTTAAGGCTCAGTAAAACAAAGTTTAGGCGATGCTTCTCCCGGGGACTCAGGACTTGTCGCAGGCATCCAATCTCCACTGCCCCTTTTAAAAACTAACACAAACAAGGCAAAAGGAGACAGGATAGAGCTTCTGGTGCTCCGGAGCCCCCCTCCATCCCTGCAGCCAGGGATGGCCTTTACTAAGGGCGGCGACCAGGCCTGCTCCACACCTACACTTCATTTTGCACAAGGAGCAGAATAGAGAAATCGACTTCAGATTTATTACAGGTTTTTTTTCTCAAGATCAGGAGGTGGGAAGGAGAGAATGAGCAAAGATGGCGGTGCCCAAAAGCAGCAGCTCTCAACTGGAGAGTGTAGGAGTAGCTCCAAGCCCACCTCTGGGGTCTACAGGCCCACTGCGGGGCGCAGCATCTTACCTGTTTTCTCTTTTATTTCACACAGGACGCTGAAGAGCGCGGGTTTCATTCTGTGACAGTTCAGGGCATGTTTCCTATAAAAAAAAAAAAAAAAAAAAAAAAAAAACAGCAAAACACAAAGGTATTAGCATCACCTATGGAATAATATGGCGCCTTCCTTTAAGTTAAACCCAAGATTTAATACCGGTCCCCTATTTTGGAAAGCTCTTGTGAACCACAGGAAGTCAACAAAACTCAAGTTGACTAGTTCTAAACAGCTGGTAAGCTCGGGTGGCAAAAGGGCCAGCCAGGACTCGGCGCGACCCATATGCCCCGCAGGCAGCAACCTCAGCAACCGCAGGCGCGAACCCACGCGGGGACTTCGCTCCAGGGCACCGCGGCGGCTATCTCGGGGTGCGGACCGGAGCGGCGGTGCTACCGCGCCCCCTCGGCGGGGAAGCAACTGCGGGCGGCTGGCCTGCGGCGGCCGACCTTCGGGTGACAGCTCGGCAAAGTTTGTCAGCCGGCCTCCCTCCCCGAAAACTTGGCTGCCCGCGCCGGACCCGTCCGGAACCGCCCCTAGCCCGGCGCCCGGCCGGAATACGGCCGCCGGCCGCACACGCGATGGGGTCATCCCGCGGACAGGGGAGCGGACGCAGCGATCGCGGCCCACGGAAAGTTGCGCGTCCCTGCCGCTGGACCAGGCCTGGCGGGGCGGCACTGCGCGCGGAGGTCCGGCGGGAGGTTTAAATCCGCGGGAGGGGGCGGACGCGGGGACACCGGAGACGCGGAACCGCGAGCCTGCGCGCCGCCGAGTCCGTCTGGCCCGGGAGCAACTTTGCGGAGTGCGGCCCCTGTCCCGGGGCGTCACAAGGGTCCCCAGGCCCGGTCGGCGGCTGGCGCCAGAGAAAGTTCCCACCCGAGCTGAGGCCCCTGCCCCGGGCGCCACCCGGACCACGACTCGGCAGCGGGCCCGGCTCCCGCGCACACACAAAAGATGCTTAATGAGACGACACCAACTTTGCTTGCGCCTCGTCCAAGCTCTGGTCGGTGATGGTCATGATCTGGTGGAGGATGTCGCCAATGTCCTGCTTCCTGCCGTCGCCGTCCGCCCCTTCGTGGCCGTGCGGGGGAGGCGGTAGGGCCATGCCCCCCTGCACCGAGTGGCCGGCCAGGTTCACCCCGGCCAGAGTCTGCAGCATCCTGGATTGATCGTCCATCCCGCCGCGCGCGGGCGGGAGCAGGCGGCGGCGGCGGCGGCAGCGGCGGAGGCGGCGAAGGCTGAGGC
>NW_004524714.1:4312284-4321505 GCF_000260255.1 Octodon degus
GGCGGCGGCGGAGCAGAAGGCCCGCGGGCGGGCCGCGGGCTGCGAGGGGAGCGAAAGAGGAAAGTTTGGGAGCGAGCGGGCCGGCGCGGCAGGGGCGCAGAGCCCGAAGGAGGGCCCCGGCGGGCCGCGCGCCCGGCGAACAGCAGATGGACGGGGCGGGAGAAGTCGCCGCCGCCACTGCCGGAGCCGCGCACCCAGCCAGCAGCCGCCGCGGACCGGGCTCGAAGGCCGCTCGGCTGAGGGATTGACAGGCTGCCAGTGCCACTCACTCACTGCGGCCCCGGCGCCCGAGGGGAGGGGCGGGGGCGAGTGGGAAGGCGGGGGGGGGGAGAGCGCTCCGATGGCCCCGCCCCCGGGGGCGGTGCGAGCGCTCATTGGGCCCTGCGCCTCCCGCCGCCACTGCGGGCACCGCCTCAGAAGCTCGGCCCGCCCCCCTGGCCGCCGATCCCGAAGCCGAAGCACGCGCTGTGCATCCTCACTATGGGTCGCGTCCCGGCCTCTAGTGATGGGCCGCCCCAGTTAGTCATTGCGTCAACACCCCAGCTCCTGCTCTCAACTGTTAGCTTTTATAGGTGCAGGTGTCACGTATGGGATCAGAAGCAACCCTTTCCGAAGTCTACTGTGTGCTCTCCCTTAGAGACTGAGCCTCAAGCTTCTGACTGCGCCTGGTACATTTTCCCGCTCTTCCCGTCAAGAGGTGGTACCCTTTGGGCACCAAACTGTGCGCCCCGGGCCAATCGCATCGTTCTCGGAGCAGAATGGGGCGGGACAGACAGAAGAAAGGCCTATCCCAATTGGAGCGTTCGAAAGGCCCTGGATAGAGGATGAGACCAAGTGGCTGGCAGTCCCGCCCCTCCCTCGGTCGCCATAGTAACCAAGTGGGCGCCTCTAGGAGTTGGCGAGGGCGCTGGGGCCTCCCGCTGTCCCTCTAAGGGTGACCAGTTAAAAGTGGAACCCTGTTGTCTCATTGCTTGAATGCTGAGCTGAGCGCATCTGAATGTTATACACTTTTTTTGGAAGAGGAAGATAAGAAAATGTGTCTTTAGGGAACTGGGCCGGGAAGAACAAAAGTAGGTACCTGAAAGCCAGGAGTAGTTTATTTCTAGGCTAGCACACTTCTTTTACATATGCTGAAACCACAGGTAATCTAGGGACTGTTCTGTGGCAGCCTTTTTGCTTTTAGGACCCTCCAAAATATATAGACTGCATAAATGAGATCTTTAGTTCAAAGATAGGTTTGTTTAGGAATAGACGATTTCATTTGTAGCTTACACCATCACTGTGAGTCTTTTTGTATGGATGACTCTGGCCACAGCTTTGCACATTTGTTACATCCTTTTGCCATTATACTATTTCCAAATGACTAAAGACTCAAATTGTTTTGGAATATCGACTTCCACCTCCGGTGAAGACATGAGCTTGCTCTTAAACTGATTTTCCTACCAGAGGCTTCAATATGATTTCTATAGTTCAGGTTCACTTGTCCTAGATTAGTCCTTTGGTTAGTTGTCTCTAAGAAGACTCCTTGTTCCTTCCCTAAACTCCATAGGCTGTCTCACCTGAAATCCAAAATAAGGGTGTTAGGAGATGAAAAATAGCTCTTGCTCTGCAGGGTTTAATGTAGGACAAGCAGTTCTTTAAATGCCAGATGGATTCTTGGAATGAAGCAGGCTACTCAGTTCCAGGTTCTTTCCTTCGTATGTTGTGTGTACTTTTAAATACTCCCCACTGCAAAGCTAATAGCCAAGCTTACAGTTAGGCAAGCTAAAATCCTTACCAACTGCACAGCTGCTAAGGAGGGAGTTCCAAACAATCCACTCTGCTTGCTTATCTCCGAGGAAGAACCTCCTTCGTGTTCATTAATATTCCCTGCTCTTCTACAGCCCATTTAGGTGTCAAATTTCTGATCTTTCTTCAAGCCCTCATGATGAGTTACTTATAGTCATCATTTATTGGGTTTTCTTTTTATTCTTGTTTTTCAAAGCTTGTCACCAAGTCCATTTCTGCATAAAGGGACAAGAGCAAGTAGACATGCTTTCATAATTTTCCATTGCTGAAATGTAAAACCACAGAATTCTATCTGAAAGATGCTTTAAACTCTAATATTCCTTTGAGCTCTACAATTCAATGATCCTGTGACTCATGAGTAGGCTTCCTTCCTGCCCTCCTTCTAGGTTCATAATCTTGACTAATCAGTCATGAGGATGAAGCTAATTAGCAATGGGGATTTATGGTTATTTGTAGCCCACTGCAAACAATGAATTATGTAAGCAAAGCAAAATATATAAAAAAGTAAATAAAATTAAAGAAACATTTAAGCAAATAAAGGCAATTGGGAACTATAGGCTATGTAAACAAACTAGAGCATAAAAGCATAAATTAGAATTCAGAAAACACTTAAGCAAATGCCAGCAATTAAGAATAAAACAAACTTGTTAAATGTCTAACATCTGCAGCTAGGTTACGGCACACACCTCTAAAGCCATGGTCATTCAGTTGTGTGCAAATTTGATAACATAATTCTGCATTAAGTGACTGGATCAGATTGGCCTTCTGCTTGAGAGACTTCTCTTTTGTTATTATAAACATGAGTTGCTGTGAGAGCCAGGGGGTCCTAGCAAGCATTCCCTCTCAGGCTCATTGACAGCCACCATTCATTTAAAGCATAAATTCTTTTAGATTGGTTTCAAAGCCCCAATAAACAGTGACAACTAATTGCAGATGCTCCAACATCTCTCTTGTGCTTGCGCCAGTTTCTCATATTGGATGTTGCCTTATCTACACGCAGCAATCTGAGTTACATGGTTGGTGCCTTCAAAGGTAATAGAATACAACCTTCCTAAGTACCTGAATCCATCTTTGCTCTTTCTAAGGCAATGATTATTAAAAAGTCAAGGAAAATGTGATTTCTTTTGGTGAGCGGACATTCTTGTAAAGTTAACGGTGACAAAGTGATGAAACCTAAGTAGAAGCTGCTTCGTAGACATCCCCTTCCATGAGTTTATATGAATATCACCATCACTTCTATCATCAATGTGACAATTATCACAGCGGATGCCATTATCCAGCAGTTTCCTAAGGTGGGACCCTGCTCTGTGCTCTTTTTGCTTCATCTTATTATAGCTTCATAACAGCCCTACCTGGTTGGGACTATTATTAAGGAATAGAGAGAGAAAAGATAAAGAACTTCCACAAGACCAGAAAACTAGTAAGTATCGGAATTTGAACTCAAATTTTAATCTCTGAGGCTCCAAAATCTACTCCATAAAACACCATGCAAAATCGTTGAATTAAAATTATAAGTAAAATCACACAGCCTTAACAGATTAACTGAAAATTAGTGAAAAATAAGATACTAAGTATCTAATAAAATGAGATTAAACAACTCCATTATGTCTCTTGACAGAAAAGGAAAGAAATGAAAACCAAAAATAGTACATTGGGGCCACTTGGGAACCCACATTTCTTTAGCTTCTCTGCCATACTTGTCCTCCCTAATCTTCATCAGCTCTGAACTCCCTCTGCGTATATTGCCTATGAACTTACTACCAAACTAGCTTTGCTCTTGATTCTCCTATTAGTTTTATCATCTTTTCACAAGCTTGTTAAGGGCAGGATATTTTAAGATGTGACTTTAACACCACTGTTTTGGATATAAATAAACTATGTCTAAGGAAGCATTACATGAAGTTGCTACATTGGGGAAATGGACTCAGTGCTTATTTTCCAAATAGATCATTGTCCCTAGCTTTAGGAATCACACTGGGACTGGTGTTTACAGTCAGTAACTCACATGACATGTGATGAATGATCATCTTCTGAAAATAGATTTGCTTGAGTAATCAAAGAGTCAATGAGAAATAGTCCACTTTTCTGCAATACAGTCCTTAAAAGACAATTTGGGGGGCCAGTGAGATAGCTCAGCAGACTGAGTGCCTGCTTAGGCTAGTGCAGAGATTGGGGTTCCATGCCCAGCACCACAAGCGGCACTGGCCCTGCCCCTGGGTACACTGTATCAGCCACCGAGACCAGGTGTGGTGGCTCACACCTGTAATCCTAGATCTAGAGAGGCTAAAAACAGGAGGATCACTATGAGTCCTAACTGCCTAGTGAGATCCTGTACCAAATATATATTTTTTAAAGTTGTTTTTCTTTTTTTTAAAATTTATTTGTGTGTGTGTGTGTGTGTGTGTGTGTGTGTGGCCAGCTCAGCCCACCAGGGGGCGGGGCTGGCTGGCATGTGGTGCTGGGGGATTGAACCACGGTCCCTGTGCTTTGCTAAGCTTGTTCTAAGTAGGTGCTTTAGACCACTGAGCCATCTCGCCAGCCCCCAAATACATTTTTTAGAAAGGCATTTGTTGCAATACATAATTTCTGTAAAGTCTGAGAGAGACAAACAGCCCATCACTTATGTTCTTTGATTCCTTGTGGCAACTAATGAAGCACTGTTTCATACACAGTAGGCACTGGGGCTGACACCGTCAGCTGCTTGCCTGTCATCTATTGGCCCACCTTCTTTCATGATGCCTGATTTTATTCCAGTGGCAGTATGCTCAGTTCCAGTCAATGTCTAAGACAGTACAAACATCCTGATCCCTGTCAGAAGGGGGAATGACTTTGCAGATTTAATTTGTAAAAGGAGAGCAGAAGAAGGAGAAAAAAGAACAGACGTTATGGCTCTTCTCTCATTCTATTTTCTGCCTCTTTCCATTCAAAGATGGAATGGGTAGAATAGCATTCTTTTGATAATAAAATGACCGTATAAAAATGAAATCAAGGTGATTTGATAGTTTATCTCTGTGGTCTCCCTCTCAAAACTCAAAAACAGGACTGGGGAGATAACTCAGGGGTCTTAGCACCTGCCCGGCCAGTGCAAAGGCCCATGTTGGATCCCAGTAACGCATGCCCTGCTGGCCCCAGGAACCCTGGGTGCACCGTGCTGGCCACCAAAACTGGGCATGGTGGCGCATGCCTGTAATCCCAGCACTGGGGAGGCTGAGACAGGAGAATCACTATGAGTCTGAGCTGAGTAGTGAGACCCTGTACTAAATAAATAAATAAATAAATATTTAGAAAACAATCTCAAAAGCATAGTCTAATCATGAGAGAAAACATTCGACAAATCCCAACTGGAATATATTCTGCCAAATGTCTTCACAATATTCCTGGAAATTGTCAAAGCCATCAAAAGAAGAGAATGTCTGAAAAACTGGCATGATTCAGAACCTGAAGTCACCTAAGGTAACCTTGTATCCTGGATTGGATTCTGACACATAAAAAAGTCACTTAGCAAAATCTATGAAAAAACAAAAAAAATTAAGGAAATTTTCATAAAGTATGGACTTCAATTAATAATAACATGTCACTACTGGTTCATTAATTTTAACAAATGTGCTATATTAATATAAAATGTTAGTAGTAGAGGAAACAAGTTTAGAGTACTGAAGAGCTTGGTACTAGCTTCTTGATGTTTGCTAAAAAGCCTATAATAAAAATTTGATAACAACAAGAATAAACGTGATATGTGAAGCAGAAAGATAGAGGGCCTAGGTATCTGCAGGTATCAGTGGATACGGGAACCAAACTAGCAATTGCCTACCCCTGGGTTTCTAGTTTTTTAACTTCTTGTTTTAAAATTGCTGTTTATAGAGTTTTCTATTGCAGTATAGCTGATGTGGCACTCTAAACACTTGAAGGAAGGAAGGATGGACAGATAGATGGATGGATGGATGGATGGATGGATGGATGGATGGATGGATGGATGGATGAATGGACGGATAGATGGATGGAATAACTTAGCATAATGCCCAAAACATAGTAACAGCTACCACAGGTGGGACTATGTTGTATGATTTTTAAAAAATGAGCAGGGCATGGCAGTGTACTTCCATTAGTTTCAACTAGTCAGAAAGCTGAGACAGGGGATCACTTGTGCCCAGAAGTTCAAGGCCGACCTAGGAAATCTTAAAAAAAAAAAAATTTTTTTTTGTTTGCTTGTTTGTTTGTTTAACCAGGCATGGTAATATATGCCTGTAACCCTAACTACTCTGGAGCCTGAGGCTGGAGGATGGCAAGTTCAAGGTGTAGCAACCTAGAAAAACCTGTCTCTGCCCCTCCGATGTTTTTAATCTGTTGTGTGTAGTGGGCTTCTGGGAGGAGAAAAAGGTAACATTTACAGCCATTGGCATTTACCATGTGATAGGGAGCCTTTATTATTCATGAGCCCTTATGCTAAAGGGGTAACACAGGATGGCAGCTGGTCACCAGAACGACCAACCATGTGTTGAAAGGTTAGGTACTGAGCTGGCTCCACCTCCAGAAGAAGGGGATGGAAATTTACTTCAATTGGCAAAGCCTACATGATAAAACCCTAATAACAACTTGTGAGTATCAAAGTTGGGATGATTCCTGGTTGGCAAATACATCAGTCTGTCAGGAGCATGATGAGCCCGATATAGCAGAGGATAATCAGAGAAGAGCTGTATTCAAGACTTTCACAGACCTTACCCTTGATCTCTTCATCTGACTGATCCTGATGTGTATATCCTTTATAATAACGCTCCAAGTAGTGATGTGCTAAGTTTAGGGTCTTTCAAAAACATTGCTGAACTTGAGGGAGCCCAGGAGCATCCAAATTAGCAGCCAGTTGATCATAGAGAGAGATGGCCAGGGGAGCCTTGAACTTCTTACTGGAATCTGAAATGAAGCAGTCCTGTTGGGCACCATGTCTTTAATTGGTCTAACGATAATTCCAGGTATTTTACTTATAAATTTTCTTACCAATTCACTAGGTGATCAAAGGGGTTGAGGAGAAGATAAAGGACATGGAGCAACTATGGTAGAGATATGATTGCCTCTTCCGACATCCATGATGTCAGAAATAATCTTTTTTAACATTTTTACTTATTTATATTTTATTTTGGGTACCAGGAATCAAACTCAGGAGCTCCCACTTGCCAGGCAGACACTTTGCCTCTGAGCTAAATCCCCAGGACTAATTTTTTTTTTTTTTTTTTAACTAGGGATCGAACCCAGGGCCTTGTACATGCCAGACAAGGGCTGTACCACTGATCTCATCCCTAGATATTTTTTATTTTTTATTTATTTTGAAATGGGTTCCTGTTTAGTTGCCTAGGCTGGCCTTGAATTTGTAACCCTCCTGCCTACATTTACAAGCTCAATTTTTATTTATTTATTTTTTTTCTTTTCAAAGTTTTATTAATAAACATATAGCAATGAGACAGTTTCAAATCAAATCGAAAGTACAGTTTCAACAAATAATACACTGCATACATTCTTCCTAGTGGTTAATTGCTGTACAAGATGCGGACTTGTGATCCTACTTACAAACATCATTAGAAAAAATCATTCTATTCATTAAGAGAATGCAACTATATATCTATCCCAACCACTTTGAATGCACAGATACAAAATGGACATTCATAGTTATACCCCAATTTTTTTTAAGTTCCGTTGTTGAATATTATAGGTGTGTAAACTCACAAGCTCAATTTTTAACCACATGCTTTTCTGCTTAAGAGTAATAACATCTCCCTGCCTCCTTCAGGTTTAACCATGAGATGGAGTTCTGGCCTTTGAGAGATACGTGGAAGTATTGTGCAGAGTTTCTAAGAAGCCTGCTTAATGGGAACTAATTTGGGTAAGAGGGATTCTCCCTCCCTAACCACCCTTCCTAGCATGAATTGATGGCTGCAGCTCCAGCACTCATGTGGGACCATGAGAATAGAGGCGGTGCAAGGAATAATGAAGCAGAATCCTAAAAACTGTGCACCCCAGATAGCACAATAAAACCATCGTCCAAAGGCTGGTACCTGCCCTTGATTGCCTCCTCCAGACATCGCTTGCTAAGAGAGAAGTAAAATTCTCTTATTTACGCCAGTGCAGTGTACATCTTTACAAGATATGTAGGCAAGCCTAACCCTGGTTAGATGCCAGCCTGTGTCTAAGAAAGAAAAGAGTACAGCTTAGGTGCTGTAGACTATAGTTAAGAACATGGATCCAGAATTGGTCCAACCTGGGTTAGAATCCTTCCTCGACCACTGACCTGCCACTTGGCCGTGAGACAGGAGAATCACAAGTTCAAGCCTGCTCTGAGCAAGCCAGCAGCTTAGTGAGACCCTGTCTCAGGATAGAAACTTAAAAACGGGTTGTAGATGTAGCATCGTGTGAAGGGCCTGTGTTTGATCCCCAGTGCCATAAAAATAACCTTTTAAGATACTTTGTTGCATGTATGCATACATTTTGTCTATCTATTTATCTGTACTGTACTTGGCTGCATCTACCTATGACCTCTATGAGTGTAAACATCCAAATGTTGCTGATTAAACTTTGATTTTTTTTTTTTTTGGCACTACTGATGATTGAATACAGAACCTCCACACTAAACTATATCCCCAACCCTCTTCCATTTTTTTGATATAAGACAGGATCTCATTAAGTTACTAAATTGACCAGACTAGGCTCAATCTTCAATCCTCCTGCCTCATCCTTCCCAGTGTGCTAAGGTTACAGATATGCAAAACCACACCCAGCTTAGCTTTTTTTTTTTTTTTTTTGGCTGGCTCAGGCTGCCTTAAAGGCATGTCTGGTAAGGCCTGGGGAGCTGGGGATAGAGCCACAGTCCCCTGGGCCTGAGTTTACCCAAGCAGGCGCTAAACAACTGAGCTAACCCACAAGCAACCCCTTCCCCAGCTTAGCTTTGAATTTTGAGATACTTACCCAGAAGTACAAGGCCTGGGTCATATCATTACCTTTTTGAGGAACTGCCATCCTATTTTCCATATTTGCTATACCATTTTACCTCCCCACTAGCAGTGCCCAAGCGTAAATCTGTATCTTTTAATATGACTTCTAGGATTGTGTCTCATATATTTAACTCCTTGAAATAAAGTTTTTGGCATTCAACTGTATATCCTGAACAACACTTAGCATATAATTTTTTTTTTTTTGTACTGGGAATTGAACTCAGGACCTTTGCTTGCCAGACAGGAGCTTGTGCCACTGAGGCATATCCCCAGCCCAGCTATATCCTAAGCCCCACCTAGCATACAACGATGCCTCAAAAATATTTGTTCAGGGTCAGGGAAATGGCTCAGTAGAATAAGCGCTTCCCTGCCAAGTGCAAAGGCCTGAATTCAATCTCTGGTTCCACCAAAAATAAAAAATAAAAACAAATAAAAATTTAAAAAAATAGTTGTTCA
>NW_004524714.1:4322535-4337707 GCF_000260255.1 Octodon degus
AAAAAAATAATTATGCTACAATACACTGATCTGAAAATAAATTTTCTAAAATTATTTTTTTTACCCATAAAGGGACCATCAAAGATTTCCTGGTAATATTTCCTAAGAACTTACACACAGGTTATGAACTTCCTTCTGTCACAAGCAACTGGATGATACTTTTGATTATCTCTTCCACTTGGAATTTGTACATCAGATTAAAATGTAGAAACAATTAAAGTAGACTCATAACTTTTTTATTTTGTTTTGGTGGTGGTGATACTGAAAATTAAAATGAGGATATTCATCCTGAGCTACACCCCAAGCCCTTTTTATTTTTATTTTAAAGCAGGTTTTCTCTCTCTCTCTCTCTCTCTCTTTTTTTTTTCTGCAAAGCTTAATTCCACAGGGACTGGGTCCTTGGCAGCTGCCTTCCTCATGGCAGCCAGCGCGTTGCTCAGCTCCTCATGCTTCCTTTTGATGAAGATGTGCATCCCCACCCTTTTCTTGATGAACTTGAGGGCACATTTGTCCTTGATGACCTTGAGCAGCTCCATGGCACGCAGCTCCTAGGGGATGAAGGTGCACACCTCCCGGATTATGTCCCGCATGAACTTGGTGTGTTTGGTGAGGCATCCGCAACAGCGGCTGGGCCTGGTTTGCTCACATTCTTAGTCACCTTGTGGCCCTCGTTGAGGCCCACGGCCATGGCATAGTGGAGGGCCATGATTACTGCTCTTCAATGGTTGCTGTGCTGGAAGTTAAGGCAGATTTTCATTGTGTCACTAGTTTACCAGAGAAGGCTAAAAATTACAAGCCTCCAGCCTCAGCCTCTCAGAGTCCTGGGATTATAGTTACATATGCTACCTTACCAGGCCAAAAAGCTAATAAGAAGTATTTTATGTTATAATGAATAACTTTGCATTGTAGTCTACAGTACTGATTCCAGTATATATTTAAGATTTTACTTTTTTAGAAGACAACACACAGGATATACTATCTTACAATCTTCTTTCTATTATGGTGGGGGGGTGCTGGGTATCGATACAGGCCTTAAATGCTAGGCAAGTACTGTACCCCATGTTACTATTAACTAGCATAATGAGGAAGAGATGAAATGGAATCATGTTTCCTAAAACCATGAGCTAGGATTGTAGGCAAAAATGTTAGTTGTATAAACTTAAATTGTATAAACTTTGGGAACTGCTAAACTGTGATTATTCCAAGTTGTAAAAACAAAAACCCATCTATTAAATAGATGCCAATCCCACCCCCCGACACACACACCCCTTTCCTTTTTGCCTCACCTCTACTCCATGAGTCCTGTGTCCATGTTTCCTACCCCATGGGCCAACAACCTTTCTGGCCTGAGCTTATTGGATTAGGGCTAAAACAATGTCCCTTTGGGAAACTTGTCCTTGCACCTGAAAGGAACTGATTTGTTTGCTGGACCCTGGATAGGGAACCCCTGGACTTTGTAGAAAGGCATATTAGCCAATGACCCAGAACAGGAAAAAACCACTTGTAGACAGAAGCGTTGGAAGATGCAGCACAGCCTAGAAAGCAGCAGGGTGTGGTACAGGCAGGCTGGCAGCTGGACAGCTCCCAGGGCACTAAAGGCCTCCCAACCTCTGGTTCCCATGGCAGCAGACAGTGAATCCAGAGCCCCACAGTCTTGACTGGGCCATCACCACCTGGTTCCTGGCAGATGACTTAATCCTGAGTCAGAGATGTATCAGAGACAGGCGTTAGGGAAGTTAAACTCAAGGATGTGGGTGGGGTGCTAACAGGGATGTTCTGGGGGTTCGAGTTGGGAAGAACTGGGAAGGGCCAGAGGCAGACATTGAGGAGACAGCTGCTGCTCTGAGGAGAAGATGATGTGCTCAGTTATGCACATCTGGAGTGTGCCACACATGGCCTGCATCATGACTCAGTGGCAGATGTGACCTCAGGAGCCAGGTCTGGACAGAAAGAGAGCCAGGATTATTTACATCACAGTGAGCATTCATGGCAATGCCAGAGACCATATCAAAAGAATGTGAGACCCCCAAAAAAACACAGACACATGACAGAGCACCAATAAATAAGGGACAGATGAAGAAAACTGGTGCCCCAGAGGAGATTCTGGGATGGGGGAAAACCCAGCAAAGCACAGCAGCACACACCCCAGGAGGTGGTAAAAAGGGGAGAAGGCCCACAGCTCAGCAGAGTTCATCTAAGGTGTCCACTGGATTTAATGACCTCATAAGCACCAATGAACCAGTGAAAGACCAGTTTCAACAGTGTCAACAAAGGAGTGAATGGGAAGGGCTGGGGAGATAGCTCAGTAGAGTAAGTGCTTGCCTGGCAAGCACAGGGTCCTGAGTTCAACCCCCAGTACCGCAAAAAAGAAAAAAAAAAGTAGTGAATGGGGAAATTCAGCCAAAAAACCAGAAGAGGAGTAGAGTGTTAGAGCAATGTGGGTCTTGAGCTTTGGGAAGCTCAGAAAGAGGCCTAAGGATGTTTGAATGGCTCACAGGTAGAGCCCGTAGCAGGAAAGGTAGAAAGATGTCTCCACTGCATGTGGTCCTGGGGAAGAAGAGGGGATGGACTCATGCCTCAGTGAGGCTGCCCTTGTAGCAGTATCCACAGGAGAGAGGGAAAGGAAGCAGGAGAGGGAAACTGACCTCCATGGCAGACCTAATGACAGTGTCAGTCAGACTTTGGGAGCTTTGAGTCTAAAAGGCTTTTCTGAGTTGTCTGGAGCTGGGCCAAGATGCCTCCCTCAGTCAGAGAAATTGGGCTACCCTGACAGGACACGGTATGACTTTGGACAAGATAATACCTAAAGGGGCCTGACAGCTGAGGACTGCCTCTAGGTAACAGCCCCAGGACAAGGCTGTGAGTCTTCCACAGAAAGGGGTCTAGGAGACACAACACAAGGTCCACCACATTCCTTTCCTTTGCCATAAAAACTGAGTTCAAGTTCCTCTTGGCCTTGCATTCAACTCCCTCCATCATCTGACTTGTGCCTAGCATTCTAGGCTTCCCTCTCATCTTACTGTACAGCTCTGCCCACCTCATCCCTTTGTTCCTTTTTACTGAAGCAATTCTGCTGTTACGCTATTTCTCCTTCAAAGTCCACTTGAGAGGTTGCTATTTCTGGGAGCCCCTCTGTGCTTCTCCCAGGTAAAAGGGAATCTCTCCCTGGTTTCTCCTACTTGGGTATATTTCTATCTTTGCAGGGAATTGCCCTGTTTTATCAGTTATGTCTCTGACAGACTAGCCTAGGATCTGTCTCAGCACAGGGACACGTTGTGAATAATGTTGGTGTCCCTGGCCTATGGTCTGGGAAAAAGGGGGGACTGAGTTAACAAATAAATGAATGAATTAACATAAATGAACTAGAGTTGGCAGAGCTTGGGCTCAGTAGGATGACTGGTGTGGAGATTGGTCCTGAAGAGAGTGAACAGTCATCTTAAGAACATGCCCAGTGCATGTGGTGTTGTGTGGATGGCCAAGAGTCATTTCTGGTAGACCAAGGCAATAGGATCTCTGGGACTCAGTGATCCACAGAAGGATGAGATAGCTTTTGAGGGAATACTGAGGATGGAAGCCAGGGCCTTCTATAGACAAGATAAGCACTTTAGCACGGAGCTACACATCAATTAAAGTTATAGCAATTTTGGGGGGCCTGCCCCCTAGCTCAGCTCTTTAAGTGCCTGCTTCAACAAAGCAATCAGGCTCGGGTTGCTGTGGTTCAATCCCCACAACTCAAGCCAGCCAACCTGCCCTGCAGGCATTCAGACCAAAAAAAAAAAAAAAATCCTTCTAAATTTATAGCAATTTTATTCCAAGGAAAAAAGCAAGAAGGGGAGGATAGGGGTGGGAAGTTAATCTGTCACTGTGAAAATGGGACTGTAGTTATTTGCCATGGGTGTGAAAACAGGCTCTCCACATAGGGCCCTATAATGGTCCAGGAAAGACAGTGTGTGGGGCCCTGGTCTGAGGTGGCTTAAGGCCATCACTGGATGCCGGGGGTGTGGAGAAGAGGAAGTGAAGGCAGAAAGACGGTAGGCCTGGGGCTGCCCTAGGTCCATTGCATGCTAGACTCAACAAGGGTCATGCCATGTTGAGTCTAGGACTAGGCCTTCTGAGCTTGTCTGGGTAGGGTTTCATCATGTGGGCTGTCACTTTCTTCCCTCCTCCTTTTCCTTCACAAACACTTGTTTTGTTTCCTCTTCATAGTACCCTGTTCATATCAATTTTATGCTTTTATGTAATAAACACCGATACAGACCTGACCAGAGTTCTTGGCACTTTAGAAATGGAAATGCATTTGGTCTGTGCAACAGCACACAAAGATCTTTTTTTATGGTTGAGCAAATGGAGCTACAGGGATTGAGAAGTAAAGAATTATTTGCATTCCCAGGACACATGTATGTATTCTTTTGTACTTTAAGTCATTGATTGCTTGCTTCTAGATAAGGCAGTAGAATTCAGCATCAGGTAAGAGGAGGGATAATCCATTCTGCAAGATGTCCACAGTATCTGGTCCTGAGTTTTGGTCCTGAAGCTCAGTAATGACAGGTGCTCTCTGTAGATTCTCCCTGTTGACGTGTACAGAAGTTCTTTATCATTTCCAAGCACCTTCATCATTTTGAAGCCCCTCATGTCTGCTCCTAAAACAAGTACTGTAGCACAGTAAAAGGAATTTCCCATTCCTAGAAATAAGCAGAATACTTGGATTCCAGCGCTCCTCCTGCTTTTGTCCTTGCTATCTCCCCCACCTGGAGTGCTGTCTCCACCCGTCCACCTCTGCCATCATCTGTGACAGTAGTGGCTCTGCAGAGAGCTTTGTTAACTGTGCCTACTTCCTGGATGACAAGACATTTGGTAAATGCGTAGTGGGAACATTATCTCATTAAACTTTTGCAGGGTTTCAATGAGAAAGATATTATCATCTCTACATTGAGAAGAAATCAGCCTCAATAAAAGAAAATAATTTGCAGGGCATGGTGGTGTACACCTGTAATCCCAGCACTAGGGAGGCTGAGCCATGAGGATCAGCATGAGTTCAAGGACAGCGTGGGCTATGTAGTGAGTTCAAGGCAGCCTGTACTGCATAGCAAGACCTTGTCTCAAAAAAAAAAAAAAAAAAGAAAGAAAAGAAAGAAAGAAAAAAGAAACAAAAGAAAGAAGGAAGGAAAGAAAAAAAAATCCCAAAGGTTACCCAGCTAACAAGTATCAGAGGTGAGATTTGAACCCACATTTAACTGACTAAAATCCAAGCGAGTTATTTTTCTCCATTCTTTTTATTTTATTGCATTAGAAATTTATTTCCTTTACATACACAGAATATAAAACCTATCTGCACAATGAATTATGCCTTTCTGCTCTCGTTTTTTTCATGCAAAAATTAATGGCTGCTTCCTGAAAAAACCTGAAATAAATCCACAGCCCACACCCTTAATCAGTGTATCACCCAGCTGCTGTTGGAGCTTTTGTTTCTGAAGCCCGTAGATATTCAACATATATTCCACAATTATGCAGTTGCTTATGCTCTTCCGTTGTCTCCTGTGTGAATTTCTTGTTTGCTCAGCTTGATTTTATCCCCTGCGATGCACACAGTAAATGCATAATAAATGTTTGTTGAATGAATGGATTTTACATGTATCTTGCTGAAATATACACAGCTCTGTTTGATTCACTAGAGTGGCATACCCGAACAAGAAATAATTTTTCTTAATGTGTCCCTTATAAATTGAACCCGACCATATTTGATTAATTTCACATCATGCATTTTTATTGCACCAATCACTCTGGTATCAGGTCATATTTATTTTAAAAACAGATTCACAAAGGGTGCAGGGCTGGAGTGACAGTGTAAATATGTTAATAATAAAAATAATACTGAGGATATTTTACTGGAAACTCTCGCATGCTAATGATGAGTAAGTGTATTCTATGGAAATATGTTTGATTTACAATGCAATTAATTTCAGAAATATTCACATCTCATATCATATCTGCAACACTCAGCTAATGAAAACTAAAAATGAATATTCGGGCCATAACATCGGAGGAACAAAAATCACCTTCAAGACCTTTAGCATTTTAGTTAGAACAATAGCCCAATCACTGGAAATGATGCCACTGTCGGATCAAATGCTCCAGATTAGGAAGATCCCGCTGAGCAGCTGCGGTGATTTTGTGCTGCGAAGAGCACGTGTGTACGCATTCAGCCCTCACAATGAAAAACACTCCATATTATCCGGTGACCGAAGAGCCCTGGCACCTTCAATCACGCGACGAAAGGCTTTGGGGGTTTCTCGTTCTGGAGAAAGCAAAAGTCTTTCACGTCAACTCGCGTTGTGGGATGTGTGAGCATTTCAATAGTGAGCTATTCAGCCCCGAGTCGGGCCCTCGCCAAACTGGAAATGCATTTTCGTACCCTGTTCAAACCGCAAGAAATAAAAAATGTGTTTCATTTGGTATTTCATCACTCAACCCTAACGCTATCTAAGCAAGCCGGCACTCTTCCGCACACTTTAGGGTAAGACGTCCATTCGGGTGATAGGATTGATAGAGTTGAGTCTGCCCGCCTTGTATCCACGAGCAGAGGGAGCTGACGCTGTGGATGGAGCAAGCAGCGCGGGGAGGGACCTCCACATCAGTGCAAACTGCTTGCGGTTGGCCCTCCATCCGGGAGGACCGGGCTGCCCTGCTGTACAGGCGCCAGCCTTAGAGCTGGAAGTATTTGGCGTATTAAACAAATCTTATGTACAACTCTGATAAGAAAGAAAATTTTAATTATAAAAAAGAGGCAGGTTTGAGTTTTAATTATAAGAAAGCAAAAGTGATGTTCTGTTTCTCTGGCAGTAGTTTTTCATCCTAAAAGAAATATGGTGAATGAATTATTATCTTTTGGAAGAAGAGGAGAAAGAGGAAGAAGGGAGTGGAAGGGGGGAGAAAGGGAAGGAGGAGGAAGTGGCAGCAGCAAAAGAAAGGAAAAATAAACAAAAGGACTAAGACTGCCTTTAAAAAAACAGTTCCACAGTTTAGTAGCCAAGTTACATTCCCTGAGGAGCAGAATCAGGGAAAAGAAAGTAGTAGAAAACATAAGAGCTTTGTGTCATAAGCCTTTTAGTATCACTGTACCTTTAACCTGTGTACACTTATGCTGAGAAAAATGAAAACTCATTTAGAAAAAATAATAAAATGGTCTACATCCAGCGAGGAAAATTAATACATAATAGAGCACTGTATAGGAAAACCTGGTGATGATACCTAAATGTTTTGTGATGTACCACCAACCTCTTTTGCTTGGAAACCCTCTTATTCTCGGACTGTTATTTTAAGTGCCCTGAAAAGGGATAGGAGAAGATGAGTACTTCTACTCAGAAAATTTGCATTTATTTTTTTTATTTATGTGTGTGTGTGTGTGTGTGTGTGTGTGTGGCCAGCTCAGCCCGCCAGGGGGCGGGGCTGGCTGGCATGTGGTGCTGGGGGATTGAACCGCGGTCCCTGATGCTTTAGCAGCTCGTTCATAAGTAGGTGCTTTAGACCACTGAGCCATCTCACCAGCCTAAACTCTGCATTTCTGGGGAGTGTTTGATGCACAGGTACCAGCACTATGGCATTGCTGTTTAACCTTCCCCCTCATGGGTTTGTTGACGAGACTTTGTGTGGGATAGTGTATCCTGGTTAAGCGTTGGAGCTTTGCACAGACCCAAGTTCAAACCTCACGGTCATCTGGATGGTCACGAACAATGCCCCTAACTCTTCCAAGACTCAGTTCCTTCTCTCTGAACTGACAACTGTGCCACCTACCCATGAGGGCAGTGTTAATATGAAAGGAGATGTGACCTGTGACTAGGTGTTACTTAGAGTGGCAGCGTGCGTTTGCCATGACCAAGACCTTGAGTTGGATGATCCCCAGCAACGCAGGACATTTAACAAGCAAACTTGTCTGTTTACTTCCCAGTGAGGGTCACGACAGTAAATGCAATTGTTCTTAGGTTATCGCCATCATGGTATTTGATTCTTTCACTCCAATCCTCACCTGGGAAAGAGGGGAAAGGCTGTGATGAGGCCGGGTCTGCAGCGTGGCTTAGTCTAACATGTTTGTTGTACGTGTCTTACAGAACTTGGGGTGGAACCTAAGATTGCTCCACTACTGAGCTATAGCTTTACCTTTTTTCTTTTTTAAATTTTGATACTGAGTCTGAAAGTTGCCCAGGCTTGGATCAAACTTGTTTGTTTGTTCGTTTGTTTTAAGAACACCAAGACACAAACCAAGTTATTTATTTATTTATTTATATTTTAGGGAAGGGTCTACAGGGTGTTCAGGGTCTCACTACTAGATGGGACTTCTAGTGATCCGCCTGTTTACAGCCTCCCAAATGCTGGGATTACAGATGCGCACCACCACGCCCAGTCTCAATTGCCCTCTCAGTGCGCCCCAGGGGCAGGTCCGGCAGGATAGGCCCAGGGATTATACCCCTGTCCTCTGCACCTGCTTGCAGGCGCTTTAATCCCCTGAGTTATTTGGCCAGCCCCAAATTTGCAAACCTCCTGCCTCAGACTTTCCAGTGTGAGGACGAGAGGTGTGTGCCACTGTGCCCGGCAAGAACTCAGATTTTTGGACTAGCCAGATAGTTCAAAAGCGCCTGCTTAGGCAGAGCGCAGCACCCAGGGTTCAATCCCCGATGTGCCATGCTGACCCCGCCCCCAGGGTGAGATGGCGATTGAGGCTGGGTGTGTTGGCGTGCACCTGTAACCCCACCTTTTGGGAGGCTGAAAACAAGAGAATCAATACGAGTCTTATCTAGGTAGGGAGACCCTGTAGACCTTGTGTTAAATATATGAAAAAAAAAAAACCCTCAGATTTTTATTTTTTTAATTGTATTTATTTATTTATTTATTTTCATGCATTTAGTACCGGGTCTACAGGATCTCACTACATAGATCGGACTCAGGGATCTAGTGATCCGCCTGTTTTCAGCCTCCCAAGAGCTGGGATTACACGCGGGCGCCAACACACCCAGCCTCAGCCCCCATCTCAGCGAGCCCCGGGGGCGGGGCCAGCCCAAGCTGGGGATCAAACCCCGACCTTGCACCTGCATAAGCAGATACTTTAGTCTGCTGAGCCATCTGGCCGGCCGCAGAACACAGATTTTTAGGTGATGTTGGAGGACAGGGGGAGGTTACAAAAGCAAGTTCAACATACGGCTGTCATTCCAAGGTGACTGTCAGAAGGAAGTGGGCAAAAGCAGATGAGAAATGGTCGGCAGGAAGGGATAGGTCAGCCAGGGAGTTTTCTGCTGTTGAGCTTGCATACGAACCTCAGCTTTTGTGGCACCCGTGGAAGGGCAGGGAATGGTCATTTAAAGGGTCTGGAAAGTGCAGATGTAGAATCCAAACTGATGTCCCTTCAGGCTGTAGAAAAGAAGCCATATTAGGGCAGAATAGAGTAGTGATTAAGAGTCCAGGCCCAGAGTATTCCTGTCCAGGTGTGTGCTTTTTTATTAGTTATGTATTTGAAGAGATTCCTAGGACTCTTCAGATAGCTCAGTGGATTAAAGCACCTGCAAGCAGGAACAGGGGAGGGGACTTTGATCCCCAGGCCTGCTGTGCTGGCCCCACCCCCGGGATGCACTGAGCTGGCAATTGAGACTGGGAGTGGTGATGTGTGCCTATAATCCCAGCTCTTGGGAGGCTGTAAACAGGGGTATCATTATGAGTCTGATCTAGTAGTGAGACCCTGAACACCCTGTAGACCCTTTCCTAAAATACGAGAGAGAGAGAGAGAGAGAGAGAGAGAGAGAGAGAGAGAGAGATTCCTGCTCCACAAAAACCCCTCAACTTTCTCATCTGTGAAATGGGAACATTGTAAAATTAGAATGCTTATTTTACACGGCAAATGAAAAATTCAAAGAAATCATACTTACCTTTCCAAGCTTTATTCCCCCCACTATTCTGTGGTACCCAGGATTAAAGGCAGAGTTTTCACATTGATTTACATGCCCAGTCCCTTTTTAATTTTGAGATCAGGTTATCAAAGTGAGACCTTAATTTGTGACTCTCCTGCCTCAGCTTCACAAGTGCTGGGATTATAGATGTTTATCACTGTATGTGGCTAATACTTTTCAATTCAGTATTGACATTCTCCCTATATTAGAATGTAAATTCTATAAGAAGAATGTTATGGATTGTGTCTGGGTGTCCCCCCAAAACCTCATGCTGTCACTGGGATGGGTTTCTAGAGTTTGTGATTAATTCAGGATCCAATGCTGGGATTATAGGTGTGAGTGCTGCTGGGATTATGAGTGTGAGTGCTACATCCAGCCTGGGGCAGACAGCCTGCATGCAGCAACAGAAAGGGGAGAGCCTTGCTCTCTACCTCTGCTGCCGCTGCCGCTTCCACCGCTGCTCCTCTCTTTTTGTTCTTGCTGTTTTGCTGTTTTCCACCACCATGAACTGCTGCCCTCTACCATGTGCCATCCCGCCTTCGAGCCAGCCAAGTATGGACTGAAACCTCTCCCAACTGTGAGCTAAATAAACCTTTCATTTTGGGTGTCAGGTATTTTGTCCCAGCAACGAGAGAGAAGTAGCCATCACAGGGAGAGTCTTTTGTCTCTTTTGTTCTCTGATTCCATCTCTAACACCCTAACACATCTAGCTGGATGCTCAATAAATTTAGTAGTGGGGTAAACAAGTGTCCGCCAGTATTCCAAATTATCATTTCTGGGTTGATAACCCTTTCAGCTAGGAAAGTAGGGGAAGGTAAATATCGAAAAATCGAGGTGGATTACTTTCCATCTTAAGTTAAACTTTCATAACTTGTCCTTCACACTGACCATGCAAAACATTCTGTGATTTTTAAGACAAAGGTTAAGGAGAAAGGACAGTGGGGCCAGGTCTTACTGCTGGTCCTAGGTAGTAAAACTCAAGGCCCAAAGTCTGGGACTCATGGTGGGGGAGGCATATTTGTTACATGTAATCCGTCTGAGGCTGACAGAGGACAAAAGATATTAATTTAAGAATTTATTTACTTTCTTATTCATTTTCTGATTATACAGCACAAGTAACAAGGGCTTTTGTTCCCTTTGAAGTAGTTTCCCCAAACAAAGCCCAAGTGCCCCTTGGGCATACACCTCCACCACTGGTTTCTCTGGGGATAATCACTGGCATCATGAAATGTCCCCAAGCCTCTGCAACAACATTTATAGAGTGCTATGTAAAAGTGTGTGTGTGTGTGTGTGTGTGTGTGTGTGTGTGTGTGCTTTTTGTGCTTGCTCTTTTCTTCCATTATACCTTCCTTGCTTCCTGGCTTCCCAGCCCTGGGAATCAAACTCGGGGTCCCACACAAGCTAGACAAATGCTTCGCTACAGAGCTTTGTCCCCAGCCCTGGTTTGTATGTTTTCATGTATGCATGTAAGTATTTGTATATTAAAGTTTTTTGATTTGGTGTCTCACTATTTAGTTCAGTTTGTGCTGTGCTTGAACTGACTATGTAGCCCAAGCTGGCCTGGAACTCAGAGAGAACCTCCCTCCTTAGCCTCATAAGAGCTGAGATTATAGGCATGGGCCACTGGACCCAGATTGTATTTATTTAGTTATTTATTTGTTACAGGGTCTCGCTACACAGTTCAAATTCATAGTGATCCTAACGTCTCAGCCTCCCCAGTGCTGGGATTACAAGTGTGCACCACCACACTTAGTGTCTGGTTAGCACATCATGCCCGGGACTCTGGGGCTGGCATAACATGAGGTATCAGGGATTGAACTCAGGTCCTTGGGCTTGGGGGTTGGGGATATGGCTCAGTAGAATAAACACTTGCCTGGCAAGCGCAAGGGCCTGAGTTCAATCCCCGGTTCTGCAAAATAAGTGAATAAATAAATAAATAAAATTTCCAGTCAGGTCCTTGTGCTTGCCAGGCAGACACTTAGACCACTGAGCTATCTCGCCTGGCTCCAGCTAGTGTATTTTAAAACACATAAACATTATCATACTCTATATGTTTTTGGATATTTTATATCTTCCTATTTTTTCCCTATATCTATATCTTCCTACATATTTTCTATCCCTCTGTGTAACTTCCTTTTTTTTTGCAGAACCGGGGATTGAACTCAGGCCCTTGTGCTTGCCAGGGAAGCGCTTATTCCACTGAGCCATCTCTCCGGTCCTCTGTGTAACTTTCTAGAGCTCTACTTTAATCTTTATAATAAAGTTTTTATGATTTTTAAATATTATTTATTTAATTTTGCAGTACTGGGAATTAAAGCCTTTGCACTGAGATACATTCTGTATCTCTTATTTATCTATTTATTTATTGAGACAAGATTTTGCTAAATTGCTCAGTTGGGACTCACATTTGAACCTTCCTGCCTCAGCCTCTCAGAGGCTGAGGAATTACAGCTATGCACTACCACATCCAGTTAAGAATTATTTTTGAAATTATTTACTGCCAATTTAAAAACTACTGCTGAAGCCAGCTGTGGTGGTCCATGCATGTTTGTAATCCCAGCACTCGGGAGGCTGAAGCAGGAGGATGGGTGTAAGTTTGAGGTCAGATTAACTATGAAGTAAGTTTAAGGCCAGCCTGAACTGCACAGTGAAATCCTGCTTCAACAAGAAAAAAAAAATTCTTAATAAAATACATTTACCAAACCCAGGGCTCCTCCTCATTAGTTTCCACAAAAAAGATTGAAGTAGAGCTCTAGCCAGTTGTTCTAACAATGAGCTATACCCTAGATCCTAAGCTTTATTTTTTACAACAGTCTTAGATTTATAGAAAAATTGAGAAGTTAGTACAGAGGTGGTTCATATGCCCTACACATCCTTTCCCATACTATTATATTAGCACAGTGTGTTTGCTACTACTAAGTTTAGTGTAATTTATTAATAAGTGGTTACGTTTATCCTTAGTTTTACTTAGATTTCTGTGTTGTGGAATCCTCCCCAGGATACCACATTCCATTCAATAATTGTGTGTCCTTCAGGGCCTTTTTTTTTTTTAATTTTGTGTATTTCGTACAGGGTCTCAGTACAAAGCTCAGACTCATAGTGATCCTCCTGTTTTCAGCCTCCCCAGTGGTGGGATTACAGGCATGCGCCACCACACCCGGTCTTGGTGGCCAGCACAGCGAGCCTTGGGGCCAGCATGTGGTGCTGGGGATTGAACCCGGATCCCTGCTCTTTGCCTAGGCAGGGGCTTAGACCACTGAGCTATTTCCATGGCCCTCCTTCAGAGCCTCTTGACTGTGACAGTCCTGAGACTTAGTGTGCTCCTGATGACTCTGACAGTTTTGAGAAGAACCCGTTATCATTAATAGGACACTGCACCACCAGAATCTGTTTGATTTTTCCCTCCATGTTTAGATTGGGGTTGTGAGCTTAAGAGAAGAAGAACAGAGAGATAAAGTGTCACTTGTATCACACCGGATCAAGTGACATCCCAACAGTATAACTGAGCTGCTGTTGATCTTGGTCACCTGGCAGAGGCAGGGCTGGCCAGGCATCTTCACAGCGGTCACCCACTGCCTCCTCTCACCCTTTAAGATCTTTCTCCTCTTGAAGAGCTACGAGGTACCACAGGTCCATCTGGCATGTTTTCAGCCCCATTCCTAGCACTGGCCATCTGGCTCCGTTTATTAGAGAATGGTATCATAAAAACAGAATCATGGTATGGTGCTACGGGAGGGGTGCCTTTATAAGGACCAATCCAGGAATTTTAAAAACCTCTAAGGACTACTTTTTAAAATTCAAAACTAAAGGGCTGTGGGCTGGGGAGAGAGCTCAGTAGAATAAGCACTTGCCTGACAAGCTCAAGACCCTGAGTTCAAAACGCCCAGTACCACAAAACAAACAAACAAACAAACAAACAAACAAAAACCCTAAAGGACTGGCCAGATAACTCAGCAGACTAAAGCACCTGCTTAGGGGGCTGGTGAGATGGCTCAGTGGTCTAAAGCACCTACTTAGAGCAAGCTTAGCAAAAACAAAGGGACCACGGTTCAATCCCCCAGCACCACATGCCAGCCCGCCCCGCCCCCTGGTGGGCTGAGCTGGCCACACACACACACACACACACACACACACACACATAAATAAATAAATAAAATTTAAAAAAAAATAAAAAATAAAAATCCCAGCACTTGAGAGGCTGAAAACAGGAGGAGCACTATGAGTCCGATCTGTGTAGTGAGACCCTATAGACCCTATACTAAATACATAAAAAATAAATAAATAAAATTCAGAACTAAAATGACTTAACATCACCACTGTTAAATCTGAAGAAATGCTATTTCCAAAACTTTGATACTACTATATTACCCACTTTTGGGGAAACAAATGTTAAAATCTTGACCCCTGGACTGGGGAATGTAGATCAGTGTCAGAGAGACCGCTCAGCATACTAAGTTCAATTCCAAGCACTGCAGGAAAAAGAAAAGGAAAATGTTAACAGTTTGAGAGGAACATTTAAAAAAAAAATCTTTTGTAGCTTCCATATATAGAAATATATATATATATATATATATATATATATATATGAAATGATGTTTCACTGCATAATTCAGATGGCCTTGAACTCACTATATAGACCAGGCTGGCCTTCAACTCATGATGATCCTCCTACCTCAGTCTCCTGAGTGCTACAATACACATGTGCACCACCATGCCTGGCTAGAACATTTTATAATTCATAAAAATGACATCACACAACCCTTTCCAGGCAGATGCTATCACTTCTACTCTAAACATGGGGAAACAGAGGCACGCAGAATTGATACAACTTTATCCACCTTATCACATAGGTAAACTTGCAGTTGAAACCACTTTACCCAATTCAGCACATTTTGGGTGGGGATTTTTGGCAAAGACTGGGAAACACAAGATATCATTTACAGCTCTCCACTCCCCTTTACTTTCTAGAACACCTCCTTCCAATATCTCTCCCAGATTATGCGGGAGGTTGTACTTGGACTTGGCAAGAACTCACTGTCCTAAAGCAGGCTCTGAGTTGTCGTCCCCTTCAGTGTTCCCTCTTTTCCCAGGGCCTTTGCTGTGTGAAAGCAGAGAGGAGTTCTTAGGGCGTGTCCCAAAGTCAGACTAGGGACTCCAACCGAGAACCTACAGGCTCTCCAATCGAGAGCCGGGCAGGGCAAACAAATGAGTACAACTGGCCAAGACTGAGGAAAGCCACA
>NW_004524714.1:4337887-4341470 GCF_000260255.1 Octodon degus
GGTGCTGGGGGATCGAACCGCGGTCCCTGATGCTTTGCTAAGCTTGTTCTAAGTAGGTGCTTTAGACCACTGAGCCATCTCACCAACCCAAGAGATTGAACTCAGATCCTTGTGTTTGCCAGTCAAGCACTTATCCTACTGAGCCATCTCTCCAGCCCCTCTTTCCAATTTTTTAAAGGAAGCAGAAAACCCTGGAGCAGACCAAGACTCTGTGAACTCAGCTTTCAAGCTGCCTGTTGTGTCGTTTTGCTTTGTTTTCCTTGTGAGCTAGTGTGTGTTCATCATTGCTTTAGGCACTTGTTTTGCTCAGAGTTACTTTGGTGCCAGTATTGTTCATACCTCCTACCAATGGCCACTTACTGCATTTAATTTTCATTGCAGAAATATTTTATTCACCCTATTAAATTTTGGGGGGCCATCAATACAGAGAGATGACTATTCTAACTAGAGTCACTCAGCACAAGTGGAGGAGTGTGTTACCCTGGGGGACCTGTTACCAAGCAGCCATTCTTACTCCCTGTGACACCAGTATTTACTGAACATCTACTGTACATCCAACTATGCCAGTTAGCAGGGTTTCTGTGACAACTGACACACACACACCCTTCCTCAGGTTATACCTAGTTTAGTAAATTGTTCTGGGTAAGACGAAGCAAATACAAGAAGGGTTTTAAGAGACCACCGTCTAGAGACTCGGCTGTCTGCCTGGAGCCTGGGCTACATCTGCTTCCCTGGCTTGCACAAATTCTGCACAGTTCCCATGCACATGTGGGTGCTCTTTGAAGGCGATGATAATGAATTGAGATATGGAAAACTGGCATGTGCTTTCTAGGAGGACGGCTCAGGGGCGGGGGCTGCTTTAGAAAGAGTCCCTGGGAGAAAAGGCCAAAGGAATTGGGGTTATAATAACACATCACGGAGAAAAGAAGGTTAAGGAGAATTTAAAAGCCATCTTCAAATATCTAAAGGGATATGGCTCATGTGTTTTAAACATCAGTTCTTGTCTACTGAGGACAGGACATGAGGGAATTATCTTAAATGGGAGCAGGAATAACTTAGATTAGCTATCAGTGGGGAGAAAATAAAATCCAGCTGAAAGGACTGTGAGACAGTGGACAGAAATGTAAGTTAGAGGAAGAACATAGTCATGTTAAGAGCAGGTGCTGCTGATTCTTATTGTTGGGGTAATATACACCTTGGGGCCTTCAACTCAACCAGTTACAAATTGTGTGATCTTGAACAAATGATCCTTTCTGAGACTCAGTTTCTTCAGTTGTTAAATGAGGATAATAACAGGGGATTGTTTTTGAAGATTGAATTATAGCCCAGGGCCTGGCATGGAGTAGAGCTCAGTGACGGGTACCATTCCTGACTTAATAAACTAAGTCTCACCAGGGAAAGAAACCAACATTCTACACATAAACATAAGCTCTATTTTCAGGCGCACCAAACAAATGCTGTTGTATGTCATGGGATTTCTTGTTCTACAGAGAACATGAGATGTGGATATTCCAAAAGTTAAATATAAAACTCATAAACTGGAGTCAGGGAAGTGGCTATAGCACCAAGCAGAGAATGTGAGCACTTAGGGCAGTGCTTGGCAGCTAAGAAATATCTGTCCTTGAAGGAGCAAAACGCAGAGGGCTGGAGGTGTGCCTCAGCGGTAGAGCACACACAGGGACCTGGGTTCAATCCCTGGTTTCTCCCTCTCTCCTTCTCTCTCTGTCTCTGTCTCTCTGTCTCTCTCTCTCTCTCTCTCTCTCTCTCTCTCTCTCTCTCCTCTACCTATCTAGGAAAGGTTTAATCACAGTTTGGGGAGGTTTCAGTCCACCCTCTGCTGGCTCCAAGGCAGAGTGGCACATGACAGAGGGCAGCAGTTCATGGAGATGCCAGGTGTAGCATTCACACCCATAATCCCAGTATTGGATCATGAATTAATCATAAACTCTAGAAGTCCACCCCACGACTGCATGAGGCTTTGGGGGGACACCTAGACACAAACCATAACACAGGGCCTTAGCACATGCTATGTAATTGCCCAACCACTAAGCTTTACCTTTGGATAATGTGATAACATCAAATTTTGAATGAAAGATAAGAGAAAAGAAATCTATCAAGATTCTTTGATGGGAGAAATTGCTCTAAGGTCCTGTGGGGCAAACAGTTGGACACCTTTGAATCTACCAATCCCGAAATGCACTCACTTGTAAGGATCATGGTTGTGTCAGATAATGGTCAGCTATTTACCATTTGGTTGCCCTATTTTTGTATTATTTTTTTTGAAGTTTTAAAAAAATTTTTATTTGGGGCCAGGGAGATGGCTCAGTAGGATAAGCACTTGACTGGCAAATGCAAAGATCTGAGTTCAATCCCTGGTTCCGCCAAACAAACAAACAAACAAAAAAGGATAAAAAATTTTTATTTATTTGTGTGTGTGTGTGTGTGTGTGTGTGTGTGTGTGTGTGGCCAGCTCAGCCCATCAGGGGGCGGGGCTGGCTGGCATGTGGTGCTGGGGGATTGAACCGCGGTCCCTGTGCTTTGCCAAGCTTGTTCTAAGTAGGTGCTTTAGACCACTGAGCCATCTCACCAGCCCCTATTTTCTTTTTTTGGCACAGGCTTTCCCTATGTAGCTCATTCTGGCCTTTAATGCACTAAGTAGTCCAGGCTGGCCTTGAACTTGCAGTGATTCTCCTGCCTCGGCCTTCTGAGTACTGGGATTACAGGCAAGCATCATTACACCTGGCTTGTCCTATCTTGTTTTTTCTTAAGACATTTGCAAGCACTACTTCGAATACTCCATTTGCAGCTTTAGAGAAATACAGATATTTGTTTCTGATATTTTGACTGTGCCCAAGAAACAGTCCTCTACACTGTAATTGTATTCTATAAACTTTACTTCCTGGCAATTATGACTCTGCAGCGCATTTAACTTACTAATATTTATTGAAATATTTTTAGCTGCAAAAACATTTTATGTTCACTATTATTTATTAATGCCTTGTTTTAAAATATTACACATAAAATTTATTCCAGTGCACATTAGTAAATAAATTATGCTTGTAATTTCTAATGCATTTTTAATTATAAATTTATCCATGTCTACCTTTATTTATGAGAGTGGTGTCTCACTGTTGAACATACTGTATATTAATGGAGACATTGTTAATTATGCATTCTTGGAAGTTGCATTCAACAAAACGTACAAGTCTGTTTTTTTACATTCAAAGTATTCTTAACATAAATTAATTTAGGGGTCAGCACTCACGGTATGAGCTAACCTTTAAAATAAGAAAGACACTGTTAGAAGCTGTTTACAGAGCCTGGGAGGGGACTACATTTGTATATAAATGCAGCTACAGGGTCACTGTAATACCAGCAAGATGTTCCATTTTCACCCCATGTAGCTAAACAGGGTACTCACCAGAAATAATATTCAGCATGAAAAGCCCATATAGAACTATGTATGAGCAATAAATCTCTGCCGGGCCAGGGAGATGGCTCAGTAGAATAAGTGCTTGCCTGGCAAGCACAAGGGTCTGAGTTCAATCCCCGGTTCCACAAAAAAAAAATAAATAAATAAATA